>NW_026570372.1:0-273286 GCF_019649055.1 Paramacrobiotus metropolitanus | reverse complement strand
TGACAATCAATTTTTAATGACTTTGTGTAATATTCAGCAGTTATCTATTGTATATTTATTTTATAGCAGATAATAACTTGTCGAGCTTTTCCTTTTTAATGACTACAAACCGTTTAATTTTCTAATCACACAGGTGAGATGAATGAGAGAATATTGCGGCAAGCGTTCACAATATCACTGGCAATCGTTACGAATTAGACTTCAATTAAACATCATAAGATTTTGAAAGAAACAAAGGAAACCTAAAAAATCGGACATAACCACGAGACTCAATCCCAGACAGGATTCCATTCCCACAAGCGGCGGCTTCCAGGCAGCTTGACTAAATACTCACGCAGTTCACTGAGCGCCACTTCCCCACTGTTATTCCGTGCATCACAATCACCGCTGAGACGCTGCGGCGCTTCTCCCTCCCGCTGGAGGCCCCAGAAGAAGCGCGGCCCCCGGAAGAACAGGAAGGCCAACTCCCCCACACCCGCCATCTCCTTTCGCTTGAACGTGGCCACCTGCTCCATGCGGCACATGTCTGATACGGAACAATACACCCGCTCCCTTTCACTCTCCTCGTGAGTGCCCCATAGCATTAGCCGGGTGGGGCACGTGCCGTCATAATTCACCTTGATGACGAAGATGCAGGGCAGGGACAACTTGGGCACACCGCAAGATACGCCATCATAAAAGTTGTAGAACACATAGCTCCCGTTTTCGTCATTGCGCAGCATACTATTCATCACGGTAGTCCAGGCGGCAAAACATTCCTCGCAGTTGCGACTGGCAACCAGCGCTTGGCGCGCTTCTGCCGTCAAAACGTCTCTGCAAAAACCACCGCCACACATCAAATTCTGAATTTTAAATAATAACATTACAATTGTTCAACTATGTAACTAACCAGGGCACATTTTCCGGGACCAAATTCAAAAAATCTTATGTTTTGCATAGAAATAGTATATCACTTAAAAGTAATTAAAAATAGTTTCATGTGCAGAGGCTCAAATGTCGTGGCCAAACAAATCAAAGAACACCATAATACCACATACAGCTTAGGACTAGAAAGACGCATAACCCCATACCCAGATATCCGTACGCATGTGGCAAGTGCACTTGTACGATAACCGGATATTTTAGCTGAGTCGTACAGTGCACTGCGCCGCATGCGTTCGGTCCTTCGGAATGCTGTGGGTAGGATTATGCGTCTTTTTTGTCCTAACAATAAGCTGTACTATTACAATGCGCTAGTGCAGTGCACTAGGGCAGCACTCGTAAGCTGTTTATGTAAAAATAATTCTGAAAAATCTTGTTTTTGCCGAAAGGTAATGGAAGAGTGCGAAATGTTTAAAGAACATTTCTAAAAAGTCAAAAGGGTGTCGCCAATTAGAAAAAATTTACAAAAAGAGACTACAGGTTTAATAGTACTGCAGGTACTTGAGTACGAGTAGAGGTTCCGTAGCACATTTTCCTGCATATTTCGTTTTAATGAGCTGGTACCTACAATATTGTTTTAGGTTTACTACGCCGCGTACCAATGCTTTGACAGAAAAAACATACATTTGTTCGCTAATTAACAAAATTTCAGATTATATTACGGTTCATAAGCCTGCCGTCCATGATTGTCTTTCAGCGGGAGTACCACCACTTCTACACTCGTATCTGTAACTTAATTTTTGAAACTATTAGACTTACTCAGCGGCGCTCTATTAATTCAATTTAATTGTCTTTTGCAGATGAAAATAATTTTTTAAGCTTTTCGTATTGGTGCACCAACCTAGAGCAAAAGAGAAGATTTTTCTAAATTATTCTTACGTAAAATCCTATGAGTACTGCCCTAATGGATTGTAAAAAATTAAAAATGTATTACATGTGGTATTCCTTAAATTTCGTCTGGCCATGCCCTTTGATAATTTTCACTGTACATTCTGAATAACGGGTCAGTCACGATTTCAAATTTCGTGAGCGTAACGCGAAAAACCCCACCGGACGATGTGGTGAAATCGAAAATCGCACCGCAATTTTTTGAAATTGCACCGGTGCGCTGGTAGAATGACCAGCCCTGCTCCAGCTGCTCGCAATCAGTTCTGATAGTAGCAAAAATTTTTTAAATTAACTATATTTACGTAGTCGAAACTTGCACGGAATTTGCAAACAAATGCTGATGTTGCACGAAAACAAAATCTTTGGGTTAAAAACTTTGAAGAAGCCCCACAAAAGCGCGTTATTGGGCCTGCGATCAGCAGTTTATAACGTGAGAGTGTGTGCTATCAAGACTTGTGACATGCATACTTAATTATGCGTAAAAGAAAGATGAAAGTGGTGAATATGTAAAATACGGCAGTTATTATTTCGGAATTGTTGTACCAAGCTACTGTAAGTGCGATTTCTTGTGAAAAATCGCACCGAAGCCACACCGGTGTACACCGCAAAGCACCGTAAACTACCCTAACTAGGGTGATCCGTTGTTCAAAATGTACAGAGGGTGATTTCGCAATATGCTTCCACTTTATTCATAAATTAATTATAATCTCCGCCGCATATACTTTATTTTAATATTTGCTCTATCTGAAACCCCTTCTTCTCTGCCATCAACTCCACACGATAACGCCAGGAACGAATTATTTTGTGGCTCAGGGTAATTGAAATTCTAGACAAAGATGGGCGAGCAACTGTTAACAAACTGCGAATCGACGTTGCATGCTTGTGATACAAAATTCTTTTAAAAATCCCATTCGTTCCAAAATCCATGGATGCAAAGTCCGGGGAGTTGCTCGGCCACATGCCCTTCGAAATGTATCGGATGCCGCGAGAAGCTAGCCTCTGGCATGTTTTTTTGGGAGTATGTGCGGGAACGGGGTCCTGATGCAGTGCTACCTTCCTTTCTTCACCTGGACAAAGACGGTGGAAGGCTTCTCGCATTAACGGCTTGGATACGTTTTGAATGTAGAAATCGGCGGTTATTTTAGCAGTGGGAGAAATGAACCGGATCACTGTTTGGGGGACGATAAAAAATTTTGGCGATAAACCTAGCACCTTGTGGTTTTTTAACTTTCCAAAATTTCATCCAATTTTCGGAATTTTCGAGTCCTTTAAACTCGTAGCAGATCTTTCTTCGCTAGCCCGTATAATAAAGATAGACTAATGCTGCGTCGATTAGAATGACGTAGGGCAAATTTCGCTGGTTCGGAAATTTGGCAAATCGGGGACCACGAGAAGCACCCTGTTCTGCCTGCTTATTTGACAGTGCATGTATTTTGCCTTTTTCACGTACTTTCGCTTCAAGATTACGATGAATAATCTTCGATATCCTGTACTGAGATGTCCTAAATTTCCTTGCCAACTGTCTCTGAGACGGTGGATTCGGTATTAAGATAGCCCTCTTGACGTCGGCGATGAGGGACTTTGTGGGAACTTTGGGTGGGCACTGATTTCCTAGGCGTTTTACAGGCGAACCACTCCCTTCGCTCTCGGGCCCATATAGTTTTAAAAGCTTATTCATCCTAGTATGAGAAATAACAATCCCTTTGCTCATCAAACGCTCGGCGAGTTTTCTGTGGCTTTTACAAATTGTTTATAACGCCAGCACACGGCACCTTGTTCTTCAATCGGTTTTTCATGCAATGTTGATCGCTCGAACTCCACAAATCATTCTGAACAATTAGGCACACTTTGTCCCACAAGACTGTTTAGCAAACAAATAAAAAGAATAGAAAGAGAAATTTTTGGAAATTTTTTCCCTTGCTGGAAGCATTTTGCGAAATCACCCTCTGTACAGTTAGAAATCTAGAATGATCCGTTGTTAAGAAAAGTCGAAACAATGGCATGTCTTTGTGTGTATGCCAGCCTTTGCCAGGCAAAATGGTTGGCTACGCACAAACCTGGTACAAAACAGCACACTAACCCGCAGTAAAATGATTTTACCAATTATCTTTTCACCGGTAAATGTTTTCAAAAGACATCACATTGTGGGAGAAAAAATCAGAAATGCTTATTACCGTGCGTGCAACTTACCCCAACACTTTCCTCGTCCGAGTCCGCTGAAAACGCTGCCAACTCGCCGCTTTCTGAGTTTCCGCCAAGAGCCTGCAAATACGAAGGTGAATATTCGGTGCCACTGACGAGCAAGCTCCAAACACAGCAACTTGCTGATAGCATTCACCCCAGCTGTGACGGCAAATCCACACGCGGCTCAACATCGGGCCATTTCACATGCTCCCGGGTCGCCAGGCGCGCCGCAGCCGACATAGGAGCAGTCGGCGAAAATGGAGCCGCGCCAGCTTTCCTCTGCTGTACCATGGCTGTCGTTATCAACGTCCGAAGGGAGAGGGAACACTGCGCAGCCATCTTTCCCTTAATCTCTGCCAAAAACCTAGAAGTATAAAGGAGAATACTCGAAATCTATGCCAGTGAAAAGCACTGTAACAGACAGTCCTTCAAAATTATTTGTTCACAACTTCACAGTAAAAGAACAAATAAATATCTTATAATCTGAGTGAGCCACTGCGCCGACAAAAACAGTATGCCTATCTGCAATCTGTATTATCTACTGCAACCGCCCCCGGCTGTGGTAGTTCTATTTCTGTCAACCGCTTCTGTTACTGTATAAGTGTATATTTTCATGGAAAGCTAAATCCTATAAACCGATTACTTGCCATTTTTTTTTGTCTTAAAACAGTGGCACAAAACTTCTCAAGCACCACCTGATAATATAATTACGCTGCGATCCATTTTGAAATTAATAATACTGTATAATGTACTATTTGCTCGATGTTAAGGGACACTGAAATCCCTAGCACAGTTGCACCACCCGCGCTAGACGTCGGCGCCTTTTATGTACAGTACTGTCAACACGTCTATCTTTTTTACATAATACATAAAGCACAATCTAAAAAATGTTTTAACTAAACGTTCTAATGGTACCATAAAAGTGGCAAACTAATACAGAAATACTTACTACAATTCGGAGACTACGAGTCCTCAGTCTACGACTGCGGTCATCAGCGAAACAAGCATGCGCTGCCCTGAGAGGTGAAATATCGCCACACGCTTCCTAAATATTCTCAAAATACCAAAGTAAATCAAAACTCGGTTATTATGACCTGCTCTCTCAACTTTCAACTCCAAATTTGTTTCGAAGATCATCAAACGTCAATATTCAAAACTAATCAAAGCACAACATAACGCATCCCGTAGTCTCCTGATCGCCCTGTTTCTACACGACCAACGACAGCAACCAGGTACAGGGTAAAGCGACTTTGCGCCCAAATCCCCCACTAGACGCAGTCAGCTGGTCTGTATGCTGATGGCTGAAAACAACCAGGAATCCAGGATCAACTGCTTCATTAACACATTTCTGGTGACATTGTTAATACAGTGTAAATATACATCCCAAAAACCGGATGTCTACGGCACTCACCGAGCACAGGGACTAGGGGCCAATTTGACAACATGGCTGGCTATGGTCGACGAAGAACAGACGCTGATCGTTCTAATAGTGGCATTGATGCTCATCGCGTTGGTGTCTTTAGGGTCTTCCACTGAAGGCTGGTTTTGGCTACGTAGTACACTGATAAATGTCGTGAGGAAAGAAGCTAGCGTCAGATGTGAATTCAATCGTTCAGCTCGTCGCGTGCAGAAAGATATCAGGCTCGGAATGATCGAGTGCGCAGGAGAAGAATCAACAGTCAACGAATCAACACATTACAGGAAGTGCGCTGCCTTGATTTACTTATACCCCATGAATCATATGACGTTTTTTAACGTATTTTAACGTTCGTAAGCATACAGATACATGCCACGCAGTAATATCACGGTAATCATTACAGTAATTTGGATTGGAAAGTCAATAATTTCTGAAAAATTTGGAATTAGGATGTTTTCCCATTGGATATACGTATCATGGCATAATCATGCAACATGTTGTGGCGTGTCGCCAGCGCAACCACCCTTTCAGTATGTTTTCTTATTTCTTAGGGCCTCTCATTTATTAGGTTTTCTCATGTTTCTTATGCCTTCTCATGTTTTTCTTATAACTTATGGCTTTCTTATATTTTTCTGGTTTCTTATGTTTTCTTAGTTTAATGTTTTTTGCCGAGCGTAGCGGGGCTTTTTATACTACAGCTGGACAAAATCGGGCTTGTTGGTGTATGTGTGTGTGTGTGTGTGTGTGTGTGTGTGTGTGAGGGGGAGTTCGAAGATGGGCGTGATCCGACCACCGGAAAGGGAATTATTCCCGATTTTCGGAAAACAATGCAAATAGTTCACGAACGAGCCGGATCTGACTAAAAAACAGGAATGATTCGGGACGCGGCAGGGGATGCAACATTGGAAAACCATATACTGATTAGCCGGTTGGCGCAAACCAAATTTTCAAACTGAAATTAACCGAATAGTCTCCGAAGGCGAAGCCCGCGGAGCAGCAAGTGGAGCAACTGCATGAAAGTTTTAATAATCAGCCTTAATCTTATTGTAGCCAGGAAGTTTGTAAGGCCCCCCGTTTTGTATCCCTGCTTTAGAGCAACGTTTTGGTTATTAAACCGCAAAAACGAGCAATCACAGAAGTCTTGAGATGTCAAAAAAATTGTGAAAGGAGAGAAAAGGCAATTATCCAATCTGCGTTAACAATTTATTGCACTTTGCCATGTTTGACTTATGAAGGGCATGTTAATCCACCCAAATTGACCCTATGTTTAACAGCGAAAGAATAATTTTCAAACCTATAGGCAGCAAGGTTTGATTTAACCCGCTGTAAAAATCCAAAAACTGGGATGGCGAATGTAAGAAATTGATTAGGTGATTGTTTGCTGTTTGCATACTGCATAGCACTGTTTTGGCTGTTAATTACTTCGCGAGGCCGCTACGTGACTGAAGGAGCGTAAATTTCCTTGTCTTATGTTTTATTTATAGAGTAAACAAGCCCAGCACGGATGAATATTGGCCGACGACTATTAAAAAATAAGTAATTCCAAGGATGTGTTGCTCTGCGGTCGCTTACAGACTGTCATAATCCGTACGTATGTTTAGTAATATGATGACTAATATCTATATTATGATACACTTTACATAAGTTAATCGAAACACGGGCCTTCTACTTGTACATACAGTATATATAATATATAGAACTTGCAATGACGACTAACGTGATGATGACTAACGTGTTAAGTTAAGTACATGAAGTTTTTACTTTGTATTGTACTCGTACTTATTGTTAAGTGACAGCTCAAATATTTCTACTGTTCTGGGTCAAGTTGCGTTAGAACAGTGTGCATTTCTTATCGCGTCCATGGTAACAAGCGTATGATTGACCACTGGACCTAGACAAATGATTTTGGCAAAAAGTCAACAATCTTGGATCCACCGCTACACCTAGAGAATTTCGATGTACTTTAAAGTAACAAAATTGGTGAAGTAGAAGCCGAGATCCTTTGCCTCAAAGGACATGGGCCGAAGTCCTGGCACAGATAATCAGTATTCATATAACAAAATGGGTCCAGAGCGGTCTGTGAATTTGTGCAGTAGGTTAAGCTGGCGACAACAGATGCCTATATATTACTCTATTAGTGCTAAAATACAAGCCCGGCCCGAAATTTTTAAACCGCTGTAAGCGCGACGCAGTGAATAGCGCACAGTAAGGCTAGATTTTATCTACTCTTCACTGGATGCACTGGCGTAGAGCACCTTGTATGGCTCAAGCCCGCGTTTCTCAAATATCCCGCTTACAGCGGTTTAAAAATTTCGGGCCGGGCTTTTACGTATGCTAATCGGCATCAACATGCAGGTACCACTCTTCAACATGCAGGGACATTTGCAATCTGAATACTGAAAATTTTCCAAATTTGTCATGAGTAATTTTTCACTCTCAAAATCAGCTTTTTACACGATGATTATTACTACTTCGGATCTAATAACATGTTATAAAAACGTCATTCTAAACATGGGAATAAAGCTGAACAGTTTACCCTGTGTCCGTTGTGACTCTTACTTCCGATTGCTGACTATGGTAGTACAGTAGTCTCTTTCTACGAAGAGAAACCGTCAGTTTTCTTCATGGGAAAATGCCAATTCAGATTTAAAAACGATTCCGTTAGACCATGCTGTTTTGAATAATGCGAAACTCAACAAAGCTGGGTACAAATAGTTGCAACTGTGTCGTTTTAAGAAGTCTTCCGTTACGATATACATACAAGATGCTGTTCGGCCTTGCACCACAAATTTTTTTTTAATTTCGGGGAACAGTTGCTGCTGGCTCTGGTTGTATTGCTTCAAACGTGCACCAAGCCGAAGTGTGTGGATACATATTCGCAGCAGAACTCCTCGGAATGGATTTGCGACATTTCCCAAGAAGATTCTGGCATACAACCACAGCTACGTACGCCGGATGTTCGCCACATTAGGTTTAAAATTTGGCGCAAAGATAATTCGACACAATACGGTTCGCGTAATTCAAGCAATTATGCTTATTCATGTGCGCACAAGTACGTTTGTATTTTGAGTCATATCTACTCCGGTATTTATTGTAACAACAGCCTGTCTGGCTGGTGTTCTAGTGGGTTGGTTAATCCACCGTACCACGATCTGTCGGCTGTTAGGATGAAAGGTGGCACGGCCGGCAACGATGCTGGCCGAGGAGGCTCTTACTGATGTTACACAATTACACAGGTGGCTGCGACTGGGATGACACAGGTTCATCCCAAGCGGTCAAGCACAACAACGTAACTCAAGGCATGTTTTTAATGACAATGATGACCTGTGGACAATGTTGACAGTGATGACCTTTTTTTAATGACAAGGGCGTTCAAGAAACGGAGCAAGGTTGTAAGCTGATGCAAGCTGTAGAAAGCTGAGTACAAGACTGACTTCTAGAAATTCATGAGAAGGGAAACTAGCCGGTAAAGTGGATAGAATTCATACGCGATGAAATTATTAATCATAATTGGGTGGTCTTATTGGTTGTACAAGTACTATCGCTACAATATGTTAATAATAACCTGTTTTAATTTTTTTGTATTTTTTGTATTTATTTTTTGTATTTATTTATTTTGTATTTATTTTTTTGTATTTTTTGTATTTATGTATTTATTTAAGAAACCACCCTAGAACTCTGAAACCAAAAGACAACAGACCGCTGCTTGGAGCAAACTTTACTATGTGCCAAAATGAATATTTGTTATATGATTTTGTTCGTGAATGTTTTTTTTCTTCATTGCATGTGAAACAGCTGTTACTGGCATTGTAGGCAGTGTACGATCATTACAATATGGTCATCGCGTGCCGGCAAACTGGTTGCATAGCCACTATCCAGTTTGTGCTACTAATAAGTTTCTAGTAAGTACGTTTCTAGTTTCTGTGTGCTACTAATTTCAGTCTAGCTTCCGGAAACGGATGCTGCGTCTGCCTTTTGATGAATCACATCTAACTGCAGACAAAACCGCCACAATGAGCACAGTTAAGTTTTGCAAACGCGACTAGCACCAAGACTTCTATGCACCACAACTCATATTGTACAACTCGGATGCTGTATGGTGCGAGACTGCCAATTTTCCTGTGAATCTGTTGTACTGCGGACGCCAGTTGTTCTGCTGTAGAACGTCAACGAATATACATAACAGCCAAATGATGCTTGTTTAACACCTGTGTTTAATCCCAGCTTGTGCCTCACATGTCAGACTAGAAAAACTATGCGTACCTGCCTTTTCACTGCTCTTGGCGGAAAAAACTTAAAGCGTTTTTCCCAAAAAAGCGTTCTTCCGTTGCTTTCCCACGGAGGTTCAAGCGATCGGGTTTTCCTTTGAGAAGGACAAATGCTTCGAAATATCAGTACTTTAGTCACAGATGCTCCTAATAATTACTCACATACAGATACATGTACAGTAATATTATCGTGATTTTGGTTTTCTTGCTCTATCAGGAAACAACATGCCAGACTCGTTAGCTCACTTGATCTGTTTGATCTTTCCGTCCAATCTGGCGGTGCGATGAATTATACATGATTTTCGATTTTTTTTGTTAGTCGCAACTCTCTACACTCGCGCGAAATGAGCTGCTAATTTAAGTTTGCAGCGCTAAAGCAAGTTACATAGTATAAATATTTCGTTCTATGCGGTTAATACATATGCGAGCGCACACTGCACAGCAGAGTTTAAAATTCAATTACTCGTAATAACTAATAAATTATCGCTATGGTAAACATCATTAGCGGGAACGATTTTTCGCCAATGCAGTGACCAGATGAAGGGTCGTTTTGGTAGTAGTGTTTGCAGAGGGAAGCCCTCACCATCATTCTTTTCGAAAAGGGATTAGCGCTAGCCACTAAGGAACGGACGTACTCGTGGCGAGAAGTAAATTCGTTAGTGGCTTGTGCTATTCGTCTCACTATTCCTCTCTTTTTTGCTTTTACCTTTTACCAGTCTCGCAAGCATGTGCCGGCTCAGCTCTATTTCGGAGTCGGACATAGGACAGATGCTAGACGATTAACATCGGCTAACAGAAAGGTCAAAAATGCTCTCAGCGGGACGATCAATAAAATTTTTGCTACGCGAATTCACTAGTTGCCACCTGAAAGTTCGGTTCAAGTGCGGCTTACCATTACCAGTGTAGCAAGTCACTTACCGTCAGTTTGCTCGTAATTTCTACAATATTTTTTTCGTTTCAGCCCGTTTCCCTGCAGTCAAGACTCAAGGACAACTGCCATGATAGTAATAATATTACTATAGCAAAACAAGCATGTGATAACTGTAGCTCGTTAAATGCCAAAGCGTCTCAATTTCAAACCACTGAATGGCATTAATTTTAAATTTTTAATGTACTTAGCTAACACGAGGTCAAATGCATAACGAAGTGGATCAGGCGATACAGACAATTCTCAGGAAACATCATTAACAACTTACAAAAAGCCTTTGTCAGTGAATAGAAACCTTTGGAAGCACAAATGCTCAAAATAAAAATGCAAGAAAAAAATCCTTTTGACCAACTTGACTCTCCAGAACGCCCTTAACAAATGCCATTAATTTTGATCAAAAATCGAGACAAGCAGAAAAAATGCGCAAGAAAGTGAGCATAATGCAGCTATAGGCACCAAAGTGTAGTGTACAACAAAACAAAACCGGCAGTGAATAAAATCTGGCAATGATAACCCGTCTCTACTTATTCTTCCTATCACGTCTTAACGGTGACCTTTGAGTTTTAACCACGGCTGGCACTGAGGATGGCTGAGCGGTCCTGCGCAGCCGGTGGCCGTCCTTGTTGCCCTTGTTGTAGCGTGTGGGGCGGGACAAAGCGGTCCGGCGGCTGCTGTTGTCCAGCGGCCGCGCCGGAGATACGCCGACACACTTGGCACCGGCTAATCTTGGCCCGGACATCGCCGGCTTTGAGAGTCTGCGGACGGGGTTTACTCCACTGTTGCTGCTCCTCTTGAACTGTCATCCAGAAGCTGAGAGTGGTGGCGAAGTAGTTGCAGCCGCCCGTGCCGTGGCACTCGATGAAGGGAGAGGCACGGAATTCCTGTAGGCAACTGCCGGGTGACACGAGGCTCTGACCGTTGCCCTCTGCGCCGGCTGCGCTGTGCTGTAATGGAAAAAAATGTGGTTAGTATAAAGTAATACTTTATCGAAACACAACAAGTAAAACTAAGAAAAAATAATTTCCATGTTACATCAAAATATATACCATACCGGCTTTTGTACAGTAGTTTATCAATTGTGAAAAATTCAACGGATGTAGCATTTTCTTCCAGTTTATTACAGTTATCGGCAAAAGTCTTACCATGGCAAAGGAGTAGCCGGAGTACATTCCCTGCCATCCAGCCGGGCACTGCGGCACATATAGTGACTGACTGTGGACGGCGATCATCTGTGTTTCTGTTTCGCATACAGCACAACGGCTGATGAACGGCTGAATGGCTTGTCCGTAGATGTTCTCCATACTCATGGGCATGGGTGCTTCGGTCGACAACCAGTAGCTGTAATCGGCGCGGTTGGCATAATTGCACTGGTTCAGGATGGAGCAGAACATGAACGGAGCAGTGCTGAACTTCTTCATGCAGCTGCCGGGAGCGCCTAATAAGGAAAATACGTAATGTATATTATGTATTCATGCAAATTTGTCTGCGAATGTGACCTTACCAAGATCTTGACCAGCGGCGCGCGAATTTCCTTGTATAAAGAGCAACGAATACCCAGTCCACAGAGCACTGGTACCAGCCGGGCAGCGCGGTACCACCGCGGTCTGACTGTGGATAGCGTACAAGAATCCGCGGGGTCTGGGGGGCGGGCCGGCATCGCCAGGGCGACCCGGCAGACCCGGTCGACCGTCATAACCATCCTGACCCGGTGCTCCTGCAGACATAACATAAGGTAGTATTGACACAATATTATTTTCGTATACTGTTTGAACCCCGTACCGCGTGATCCAGGTTGTCCATCCTGTCCAGCACCACCTGGAATACCAGGTCTACCAGGGAAGCCATTGATACCGCGATCTCCCATAACTCCCTTCGGACCCGGACCACCTGAGCGATGAAGCATGGTGCTGTAGTTTTCAAATAATGCAAAAGGCGAAGTCTTTGCCTACCCTGGAAACCAGGTGCACCGGGCTGACCATTGGCTCCGTTATCTCCATCGTCTCCCTTATCGCCTTTAAGCCCCGGTATGGGTGGAAGTTGTTGCGCATCGGGACCGGGCTCTCCACGGTCACCCTTGCGACCGGGTATACCTGGTGCACCAGGAGTACCAGGGCCACCGCCATCACCAGTCATGCCCTTAAGACCCGGAGCACCTGGGTAACCATCATCGCCACGGGCGCCTTTCAGACCAGGGAAGCCAGGTTGTCCTGGTCGGCCCTGATAAATGCGCACGTATTATGTTATTTAAGTTGAAGGCCAAGAGTCGTTCATACATACCCCGTCGCCTCTGAAACCTTTGGCACCTTCCAGACCAGGCGGAGATGGGGGTCCGGGATAACCTTGGTCACCTTTCGGGCCCTTGAGCCCAGGCAGGCCGCTGTCACCGGGCAGACCGTCAGCTCCAGGCAGACCTTTAATACATACCATGCAGTCAACTTACTGTAATGGGTCATGTGCATGTATGCGAAAAGGTCACCGAAGTCTAACAGCTGATGAGAATAAATATGAATAATATGCTGCTTCGTACCGGGAGCACCGAAACCACCGGCGTCGCCTTTGAATCCTTTAGGACCAGTACCGCCTCCTAAAACGTCTCCAGGACGTCCAGGAGTTCCAGGACGCCCCTGGTAACCCTGATCTCCCTTTGCACCACCGAAACCTGTTTATACATTGTGGCATATTAGTTTGGAAATGCAATTAGAAAACACTCGAATGCAATTAAGTAATACAATAATTATTTTTGTTTCGCTTTACGCATTAGCGCAGGCGTATTGGCAGGCGTACGGCTTTGTACTGGTTGTTGCCGAATAGAAGTTTGCTTTTTGTTACAATGTTCTTTGTATGCAGACACGACCAGGGCGCAAACTGCCATATTTGCTTGCTACACTGGTTACTTCATTAACGCGTAACAAGGAACCAGGCATACTAAGTACTAACCAGGCGCTCCAGGAATACCAGGTCTACCAGCGTCACCACGTGCTCCCTTGGGAGAAATTCCGGGTATGCCGTCCTCTCCGGGATAACCATCCTTACCAGGCGCACCTGAAAAAGTTCATATCCTTTTTCTGATGATCTGCTGTATTAGATTGAAAAAATAAGCTTTTTCAAAGTACCTGGTGCGCCTCGAACACCGGGCAAGCCTGGACGTCCAGGAATACCAGCATTTCCAGCCATTCCCTTCGCTCCCGGGAAACCCGGTAGACCATCGTCACCGCGTGCTCCCGGTCCACCGGGCAATCCCGGACGTCCCGTGTCTCCTCGTCGTCCCACAAATCCAGGGCGACCCGGCAGACCAGGTCCGCCGTCGTCTCCTTTGGCACCTTTACCACCCGGTCCACCGGGCAGACCTGGCTGTCCGGGCATACCGGAATGGCCGCGTGGACCTTTCGTACCCGGCAGGCCAGCGCCACCGTCATCACCCTGTTACAACGAAATCGCCTTCGTCAGACAAAAGCATGTATGCGCAACAACAAACGTAGCATACCGCAGGTCCAGGCGCTCCTGGTCGGCCAGGGGCTCCAACTTCACCTCGAGCTCCCTTCTGGTTTTGGCCTCCAGGAACACCGGGTGCACCGTCGAAACCGCGGTCTCCACGCTCTCCTTTGATACCCTCAACACCTACAAAAAAGTAAAAAAAGTTGTACCGGTGACCTCCAGTAAGTGTAATTCACAGATACAACTAACACTATATACCAACCTGGCGCTCCAGGAATACCGCCGTCACCAACTTCACCCTTGCGGCCGAAGTAACCAGGCTGACCAGGGCGGCCAGGGAAGCCTTTAGCGCCTTCCGCTCCCGGATAGACAATTCCGTTCTCACCGCGCATACCCTTGACGCCAGCGAAACCGGGTTGTCCAGGTCGACCAGGGTTACCAGGGAATCCTAGACGAGTAAAACGATACTGTGTTATAGTGGCACTGTCTGGTTGGGAGATGGAGCTGCTGATTTACCATCTTGTCCGCGATCTCCCTTGAAACCGCGAAGCCCTTCCCCACCGGATTCACCCGGCCTGCCCTGCAGACCAGGCAGACCGGGAGTACCGGCCATGCCTTTGGCACCCGGGTAGCCTGGTCGTCCGGCGAGTCCCGGAAGTCCCTCGTCGCCCGCCATGCCCTTGGCTCCCGGATTGCCGGGCACTCCAGGCGGCGCTTGTGAACTTGGTAGGCCTTGCTGTCCTTCGTCACCTTTGAAGCCTTTCGGACCTGTTGCAAATACAACATAGTGAGTTGGGAACATTTTAGTAATAAAATAACAAAATACTAACCAGCTGCTCCAGGAGCTCCGTTAAATCCGGGAGTTCCGGGTCTGCCTCTAATACCCGGAGCTCCAGGTCGGCCAGGCATTCCATCACCACCGTAATCTCCTTTGTAGCCCTTCGGACCATCCAACCCGGGAACACCGTCCTGGCCTCGCTGTCCCTTTAAGCCAGGGTAACCTGTGGTACCCATTTAATTATTGACGAAAACCAAAAATTAACGAGTGAACGTCCAGACTAACCGGGTTGCCCAAACTCTCCAGGGAAACCCTTGGGACCGACGGGAGCATTAAGAGCCTCGCCTGCATCACCTTTCGGTCCGGCCAAACCGGGTGCACCGGGGCGTCCTTGGCCACCTGTTAGAAACAGTTTTCCTTGGTTACATTAGTTGTTGGTGCCAGCTCCAATAAATCCGTATTACCTGGCTGTCCTGGCAGGCCAGGACGGCCTGAGAGACCGGGCAATCCTGGTCCACCGTCATCTCCGGCTGCGCCAGCGGCTCCCTTTGGGCCGGCGTAACCTGGTAATCCGGGCATGCCTTCGGTACCGATTCCTGTGCCGTCTTCGCCACGGTCTCCCTAAGTTAGCAATACAGTATTCTATGTAATCTTACATGTGATTTACAAGCGCACCGTACGTTATGCGCAAAACCATATGTAATACGCTGTGATTATTTGTACAGAGTGCATATCTACTTTATAATTGTACATAAATCGCTGTACGTACTATGTATGGTACGAGTATAATGTTTTACAGGTAATACTAGTATCACCAAGGAAGCCACGTTTTACATGTCAATATTCTAGCTTTACATGTCGAAAGTTTCTTCGCTCCAAGTCTTTTAAAGTATTTAACAATCTTACCTTAATACCGGGTACTCCGGGTAAACCCGGCATTCCCCGGCGACCTGGTAGTCCCGGCATCCCGGAAAAGCCTTCGTCGCCTTTAACGCCTCCTGCACCCTTAGCTCCAATTTGACCGGGCTGTCCTTGTCCGCCAGGGTAACCTTCATCACCAGCGGCTCCTTTCCATCCTGGAGTGCCATCGCGACCAGCATCTCCTTTGGCACCCTTAGCTCCTGCATGCTATCAACTTGTAAACAGTTTTAAATGTGACTGATCTCCCCATTACCGTTAAAGCCATTGCGACCAGGCAGACCGGGGAAACCTCTATCGCCTCTCTCGGCTTCCAGGCCATCCCAGCCCCACATATCACCCGGCTGACCTTTCAGACCTTTCACACCGTCCAACCCGCGCGGACCCGGGCGACCTTGAGAGCCCTTGCGGCCTTGTGGCCCGGCGACGTCCGAAGGTCCTTGCTCTCCCGGTGGACCCTGGTTGCCGGGTCGACCGGGGGTACCCGGAAGACCGGGAAAACCGGCTGAACCAGCATCGCCCAAGTCTCCCTGCATAATAAAACTGAGTCAAAGCGTTGGAAGCACTGCCATTGCAACTATTTCACCTTGGCTCCATGGTCTTCCGGGAGCTCCGGTAAGTCCGGGATAACCAGGCCCGCCTGGGCGACCACGTGGTCCCGGTGCACCGCCCATTCCAGCATCCCCTTTCGAGCCCTTCGTTCCAGGCGGCAGTGGAGGGAAGATGACGATACCCGGTTCACCGGCGTCACCTTTAGCGCCGCGGACACCGTTCAGTCCATCAACACCCTGTTGATAATTTTTCAGCCTGTACCATGTACATTCGGGATGTGCCTTTACGAAGTAATCGGATATTACCTTTTCACCATCACCTCCGCGTTTGCCTTGGTAACCAGGTTGACCGCGGCGGCCGGCAAGACCAGCCAAGCCCGGTGCGCCCAGAAGTCCAGGTTGGCCGGGAAGACCAAAGTCACCGCGGTCACCTTTGTATCCCGGAGCTGATCCACGGCAAACGCCACAGTCGTCACCCCGATCACCCTTGTTTCCATCTCGTCCGGGTTGGCCTTCCGGTCCACGGGATCCCATCTCACCCAGCAAGCCTTTGCTGCCGGGCCAACCAGGCGAATGCTCAGTCCACGTGCGTCCAGGTTCGCCCTTTTCTCCAGAGAATCCACGTTCTCCGACCATACCCTTTTGGCCCGAGGGCACCCGGGCGGCCACCACGACCCGGATATCCAGGGGTTCCGAGACTGGTTTCACCAATCGGGCCCTTGTCACCGACTGGGCCCTGCTCGCCTGGAGTTCCTGGCTCGCCGGGAATTCCATCAGCGCCGGGTATACCTTTATCATATCATAAATTATTATTATTGAAATATTAAACGGCGATAAACTTTAACGTCGGACAAAAACTTACCGTCGTCACCATAGTCTCCGGGGAATATCGCACCAGGAAGACCGGGACGACCTGCTTGACCATCTACACCAGGGGTGCCCTGTTCACCACGCGGACCCTCCGCTCCCGGCCGACCTTGGCGACCTATAAAGATACAATGCTGGAGTGCGTGTCACCCAGTATATCTTTTGCAGGCGCGTTACCGGGATAGCCTCTGTCTCCTTTGAATCCCTGCTCTCCAGGAGGTCCTGGTGGTCCCACTGGACTGCCGCCTTGGTCATAGGTTGTCAGACCGGGTGAACCCTTTTTCAGAAATATCCTTTCAGTCACATATTTTTGTATAGAGAGACAGAACTTTTATTACCGCGTCTCCTGGATAACCTCGTCGACCTGGTTCACCGGCAAAACCTTTGCTTCCCTGCAGAGCAACTGACGCGTCTTTGACCTTCAAAACTTGAGGATTAATTTTGCGTTACCAGTTCGCCTTTAGCACCATCCAAACCGGGCAGACCGGGATAGCCAGAGTGACCTTTGAAACCAGGTGCACCCATTGGCCCGTCCTTGCCAGTTTTGCCCTGCAAACATTTAGGTTCACAAAGCAATTACCAAAACTGAATAAAATAAAGCAAAACATACTTGTGGACCTGCATCACCGATAGCGCCTTTCTCTCCTTTTCGACCAGAAAACCCGGGTCGTCCTGATTCACCCGGATTTCCAGGGCGCCCAGGAAGCCCATCATCTCCCATGGAACCCTGGTTAACAAAGCAAAACTATCAGTAGCCGAAGCAAATAGGAAAACCGGCGTTCTTACTTTTTCACCGGGTGCACCATCCGGCGCCTGAACGTATGCCACATTGTCACCTATAGGACCGGGCTGCCAACCTTGTGTATGACCTGGTCTGCCTTGTTGGCCGGGAACACCCTGTGTCGAGCAGAAAAAATTGCATAAAACTGGCGAACAAAGCATGGCTTCAAACGTACCCGGTCTCCAGGTTCACCACGTCGTCCAATACCGGGCAATCCAGGTGGACCAGGATTGCCTGCGGGTCCGGGGATGCCCTGTAACAAGTTATTAAACCATATAATAGTCTGGCAAAATCGTTGTGTGGGTTTCGCTAACCGGTCGGCCTGGTTGTCCTCTTGGTCCTACTGGTCCGTCGCGGCCCGGTTGACCCGGAGGTCCCTGTGAAAAGAAAGCGTCCTTATATTTGTCGGAAGACTTTATATGTTTTAATCGAGCGCCTTACCGGTCTTCCGGCGAAACCAGGCGTCCCGGCGTTTCCCTTAGTGCCATCCGAATTGATGCCACCATCGCCGGCATCGCCCTACCAAACCAACATTTAATCACAGATCATTAGGGAATGTTCCTGCACAAATGAGAGCCAGTGGTTACGGTTACGTACCTTTATTCCCTTTGGTCCAACGTAACCTGGGTAACCCGGAGCACCATCCTGTCCAGGCGGACCGTAGCCTCCCGGAAGTCCAGGAGCACCAGGAGCGCCCTGCTCGAAAACACATGCGTGAATCAAAGCGTACGGCACGGGAAACTGGAAGCCTTACATCAGTGCCGTTGCATCCATCAATACCGGGGTTACCTCGCGGTCCTTCCAGACCCATGAGACCCTAAAGCCACAAATGCAGCGATTAGACATATGCCGTTTTGAGTCAATCGATACGAGTGATGGTCTTACATCCATGCCAGGAGGTCCTTGCGCACCGGACTGACCAGAATCACCACGTTGACCTTTCTGTCCGATAGATCCCGCATCTCCCCTTTCACCACCAAGACCTGGGCACATTGACCAATAAAAAATAATTTCGAATATCTGTATACACCCCTAAAATAGTGAATCCAAAGAATAATAAAGAGACGTTATCGAATTTTGTGTAGCGAAATAAAAGCGTTTCTGTTTGTACAGGTGCCGATACCTGGACGGCCTGGTGGACCTTCCAAACCAAGATAACCCGGAGCACCGGGTGGGCCTTGCAGGCCCGGCAAGCCGAAAGCGCCCGCTTCGCCCTTGCTTCCGTAACATTTGCACTGCTGAGGTTGAGCACATCCTTCACAAACCTGTAAATATATACAAAATACATGTCGCAGACACCGAAACAAGGACTTTATAAAATCATTATATCATGTGCATTACTCGATAAACACAGTGAGGCGATGGGAATTTTAGAGTTTAACCGATTGACGGTGGTGTCTACTGTAAAAGTTACTGATGCGGCCATGGCACACTGTGCCGCACGTTTTTTTCTTGAGCCACCGCCACCGTGAAAGTCAAATATTTACCTTGCACCATTGCACTTATAATTAAACGTATTGTGTATATTCTCCGTGTTTGTTAAATAAAATGAAATCTTCAAATTAAAAACTGTTAGCTTCAAAAACAGTTTAGAATTATCAAGGGAATGGTCAATTACTCTTCAAAGACAAATTTTTATATACATATATCGAACTTGCGAGCTAAGGAGCAAAAACAAGGTAAAGAATAGTACTGAGGTCTTTTATTCTCATTTTCGGTATCTAAGAAGAGATTGCCTGTATCTGTACTCTGTATGTAGGAAGAGTTGTCAAATCAAATGCAACTACACCGCCAGAATTTTTTTAAAGTTCTGGAACTGCTATACGTATGCTTTTTCCACAGATATTTGTACCGAATATGAATTATACAGAACATGTATCAACACGTACGCAGCAAGTGAATAATAAAAAAGGGAGATAGTTTTAGTAAACAAACAAGCATTCTTCACTTGAACTGAAGTGAAAGAGAAACAATTACGCGCGTGCGCAAATCAAATTGCATTAGCAAAGTCAGCACTACCACCATTTCTTTGTTTTTTGACTGGTCGCGAGTCGGGGTGCCGGTTTGACAGACGTCATCTTGTTTCGTTATAGGTATCTGTTTATTGTTAACTAATACCCGGTACGTACCATTTTGATATATGTCGACCAATATTTTCGGGTAATGTTATTCTGCTGTTATGGCTTCGCTGCTATGTGCAGACAAAGTAATAGATTTTACGTTTGGAGATTACCCCGTTTATGCTTGCAAAATTATAGCAGTGTCTTCCTATGCCATCATCCGTAGCCGTATCGGTTGCAACATGCTCAGCTAATCAAACAATATAAATAGTAACGAAAAGATCTAATATTCATTGCCTGTAAACTTTTAAAATTCCAATTTAAAACTCGAAATACTTATTCATCTGGTTGGCCGAAGGGAAGCTGATGATTTGGACTTTTAGAAGCCTGCCTTACATTTTGACCCGACTGAATTGACTGTTTACATAATCTGGATGCTGCAGCAGAGGAGTTAAACATCGCTCATTTCTGCTTGGATCGCTTATCCTCCGAAACATTTCTTTCTTTTCAAATGAATGCAGTGATAGCTCGTCCAGCATATACGGCATTGCATATTGAAAATTACTGCATGGTTTATTCAAGCAGTATTAATATTATTAAAGATGTGGAATCAGATTAAAAAACAATGCGAACTACAGTAAGTAGTAGTAGGTATTATGCAGGCTACGCCCACATATGAGCACTTACTGTGACTATGATTGCGTACTGTATCTAAAATAAAAATTGTACGAGTAGTTATCTGCAACGCGCAAGCAGAACAAGGAACACATTAACTATGCACATATACAGTATAAAAAAAATTATTTTTAACAAAATTAGCGACGCTCTGTCAGAAAAACTAAACCATTACATAAGATAGGGCAGTAAAATGTGTGCGTGGAGTAAAATCAGTTTTAGTCCTAACAAGTAAGATGTTAGTTTTAAATTTTGTGTTAGATCCGCAAACAATCTTCGTGATTCCATTCAGCAAAGAGAACTTCACATCGCGTGAATTTTCATCATGTAAGAAACGTTTCAGCATCCGCTAGAATAAAATAACACAGGAAATCTGCCCTACTAACTGACTTTTCACATTCTCAAATACGCCGGTAATCAGCCAAGCAGACCGTAAAAATCAAATATTAGCCCATCGATCAAACGGTTGACACAGGCCCCACACAGGTAGCTGATAAAGGCCAGCCAAAATACAGCCGTCTTGAGCCGGCAAGGAGACACATTTGTCCAAACAAACCCGGCACATAAAAACAAAAAACCCCGCGCGCGCATGCAACTTACCACAGCGTCCACGGTCGATGAACGCGCTACAATCACCAAGACCACCACCACGGCCAGCCTTAATAACGGCCATAACGACAGGGAAAACCTGGAATCCATCGCCATGATTGCAGTCACAGAACGCCCGCCCGTCGCAACGGGCAGGTGAAGGGGCGCCGGTTGGTGACCTTTAGGAAGTTAATCCCAATGCGGTGTGTTCCACCATAGAAATCCCGCTACAACCCGGCACCGTAGAAAATCCACCCAAATAATCCGAAATTAAATTATCACCGTCTTGACAATGCCAATGAATAAGAGAAAAATCCCTGATAAGGATGGGAAAAGAGAGACGGTACTGTATACCGCTGTATATGCGCAACAGATTGAAGAATCTCTTTCCTCTCCTTGCGCACTCTCGTTCGGCTGCAGCTCGTTTGCTACATATGTGTTCCGAAATAGACCGGCCTGCTGCAGGCCTCCTCATGTCGAGGCCAGCGCCTGCGCACTAAACCCCGCCCCTTGCTGCCGCGATGCTGATACAGTTGCCGCTTGATGAGGAAGAGCGCGCGCGCAATATGAGCCGCGACGGCTGCTGATGCTGGCGCTGCCTTGTGTTTTAAAATTGTACAATTATCCTTCATAACTATGTTACGTTGTCTGCTGGGGAGATATGCTGCGCGAGCGGCGTCTTGGCGCGCAGTCTGTTTCTCTCTCTCATCCGACGGTCGCTCTGCTTTCGCGGTGGCTAAAGATGCGAAATGGATAAATATAACTTTTGGAGTAAAAATGAGGACACGCAGAATATGTGTGTTGTTGCTGTTATGGATAATCTATGCACAATTTTCCAATGCGGTCCAGATGTACATTTTGCCGGGTGTGTGTATTAAGAAGCCAACGAGCGAGACTTTCTTATAGGATTACTGTTGCTCATTCGAGAAAAGTTTCTCTTTTAAGTTATTGGGATCAAGTAAGAAACAGGACCGTCATGGGCGATAGTTCGTTGTGGTAGCAATTTTGCAGTTTACTGTAATGGTACGTAAAATCACGTACAGCGGATCCTCAACGAGCACCAAATTACAAGACAAAAATCAATTACAATTACTTATTTACGTGTTCTAAGTTTTCATAACAGAACTTTCAAAACAAAATTTTGCCATTGACTAAAAAGCATGGGAACAGACAAATAGAAATTAGACTGATTTTGTGCTTTGTGAGCATTCTCTACATAGAAATATACGAAGAATAATGTTTTGTTGGTATTTACTCGTATTTGCCGATGAATAGCCCACGCTGGTTTCGGACATACATTTTGCTCGTAGTGTTTATTTTTGTTGTGGCGAAATCGAAAGGTATATACTGTATACAGATATACAGTACATACGCGCAGTATTATCCTCGCTTATTATGCTTTGCTATTTTTTGTCGACCATGGTAAATGCGTAAAAGAGATAGATAATTGCCAAAGTTAAATAGCAAATCGTGTTGGTATGATGCACTATTTTGTTTGCACAAATACAGTTTATTGGTTAACGAGAAAGTACAGCTTTGTAGTACAGTACAAACTTCAATAATAATATACACAGTAATGTTATCATGAAGAACGCCTCTTTTTTGTCCGGGCGGGCTAACTTGTGCGAACGATCTCGACGTATTCCTGGTTGCTTGTGGCACTCCTACCCGCGGCTTCACCGTTGAGCAAAGCGTAAGCATGACCGTGTGAATCCTACAAAAAACAAAACAACACCTGAATTTTTCAGATTACAATATTAACATGTTGCATGAACTTACTTCATATAAATAAAAGATAGCTCTCACTTTCGAAAACCAATCCAATATGTATAATACATATATTTTAAATTTTTATTATGGTCGGTTCACCTCACGGCACCTCCATTACAATATCAAAAATACTTATTCAGGTGCATTTCTACCCGGTATCTACTCTACTAATAATATTGTAAGTACATAATTATGTATAAATTATAATAAATGTACAATGCTCGCACTACAGTACACTATGCTCGCACTTACTGCATGTATTCGTACATACTTTATTGCACAGGGTATGAAACTGCTGTTCCAATTCAGTAAAGGTCGGCCGCATTGATGCATCATATAGCCAACAGGACTGCATTACACTGTACCTAAAAAGTGCCAAGTCCCTTTTGCAAGACTGCAAATTTAAATATATAAAAGCAAAGAAGCGTTTCCGGATTACATTTCGGGAGAACAATGCGGAGGTTGTGGTAACCGAGTGTGGTTGCTTAGAATGTTAACCATATCTGCACCGCTCTCTGCCACAATATTCCCTTCGGAAAATAAACTAAGATATGGTTCCTCTCCAAATGTTGCAATTTCCCAAAGAACAATCCCAAACGACCACCTAATCCGTATAGAGTTTTGTGTGGAGGATGCCGTTACGACGCTAGTATCATGAGGCATACATGATGCAGCTATACAAATTTGCGATTATACTCGATCTATTCGGTCAGATTCATCAGCTTTACAAGATTAGCGAACTAAACAAACCAAGAGCGTCTGCAGCTTTGACGACATTATAATGCAGCGAAAATCCGGGATTGGTGGTTAACAATAAGATACTGACTTACACATCGCTTTTAAAAGTGTAAATTGGTTGGCTCAACGATTCCGGAGCCATCCATTTGACCGGTAGCTTACGCTGTGAAGCACAGATAAACTGTTAGTGATGATTTTGTGCAAGAGTTTTGATCGTAATTACCTGGTGCTGCCAGCGATAATAATCCCTTTCAACAACAGGTCGGGACAGTCCGAAATCTGAGATTTTCAAAATCTTCTGGCCGTTGACCAGGACATTGCGCGCAGCCAAATCACGATGTACGACCTGAAAGTACATTATCGCTTACAGAAATGCTGGACTTGTTCCAGTTCGCAGTTTTATCCATCTTTTCTGCACTACGCTTTATAAAGCATCTTAAGTGAACACCAATCGCAGCCCGATAATTATTAACACTAACCCTTTTTATTTCAGAGAGATAATTCATTCCCTTTGCTATCTGCCATGAGAAATTTAAAAGGTCATCTGCTGATATTGAATCCTGATTCAACGGTTTCTCGTAATTCCAAAGGTTAACATCGTTCTGGTGTTGTCGAAGATAGCTTTTAAGGTTTCCGTTTGATGCGTATTCCGTTAACAAGCAAAATTTCTTGCGAATGATAGTGAATCCAAGGTATTTTAAGATGTTTTCGTGTGAATTGATGGTCTGCATTAAGCGGCACTCCTTTATTATATCCAGCAGATCTTGTTCTTCGGCTTCATTATCTGTCAGTATCGTACAAGAACATTAATACCTATGTAGATTATTCGACACCTGGGAAGCTCATGTACCGGTTAAAGAGGAAAACCGGTACTTGGTAACAAATTTGTGTAAGTACTGCGAAGTACATCGAAAACGCACTCATCCAGCGAAAAGGTTTCGCGCGCTCCAGTGCACTTTTTGCATTGTTTTGTGGCATTGTAGGGCTGAATGATTCGTATACAAATACAATGGCGTGAAAACTGTTTGTGCACGAAAACATAAGCTTGGGAAGTTATGGCTGCTAAAAAATTCCAAAACTTTTAAACGCATTCCGATGTACCATATGGACTTATGCATAAGTCTTCTTATGGACCGATCTTCTTCAAGTTTACCATATTAAAAGTGCCCATTACAGATAGTTTGAAGATACAAACCATTCGGCTAACAATCCATAAAACAATGCAAAAAAGTGTTTTGAAGTACGCGAAAGCGTAAGTTTTTGTGTATGTGCACGAATTTAATGCCATGTACCGGGTGATTCCCATTAAGGTTAGACTAGCACGGAGCTACGAAATACTGCTTTTCCGAAATTAAAAGCATGAAGTGTCAAGCTATAGCACTACGCAATTATAACTCATATCTAAAATTGCACAAAGTGGGAAATGATAATTCCTTCAAATAATGTAGCAACCGGAACTTGCCTTTCAGATGCTTTGCGGCAGCTTCCACTGCTTGGTGACCAGCTGACTTCACTATCGCTTCCCAAACAACACTATGAGCTCCTCTGCCGAGCTGTTTTTGGGTAAGTAGTACATCTTCTGGTGCGATCCACAAGTCGGTGCCGGGATGCACGTCTACCTGACTATTGAAGCGGCCATACTTTACACGGACACGTGTAGTTGGATTCGTCTGCTCAGACAAGAGTTCCTCTTTTTCGTGTGATTGGTCAGAATCGCTGTCTGACTCTTTTGAAGTCTCGGAAGTCTCCTCGGAGACCCGTATGGAAACTGGCGTATCTGGACACACAGGTAGGTAGTCTCTGTTCTCTACCATCGTTCGCACTGGACCAACCACCACATGCTGTCTGGGAGAGCGCTTGATGCGACGATATACAAAGCGTACCAAGAAGGCCCCCAAGACGACTACCAGCACAGTCAGTAAAGCGAATATTACTGGAAGCGTCCATGCCGACGCACTCTCCGTTGCTGGGAGCACAATAAGACAATACAGTAATTCGTGGGGCAATCTGACCGGTGACGATGTTTGGCCCGTTTCATTAGCCACACAGCGGTATACGCCAGCATGCTCCGGAGTAGCGTCTTGGATGTCGAAAAATTCACCGGACATGCCGAATCTCCAGTCCTATTGAGGAACGCTCAACTTATCCATATTCTGTTGCACCACCATGAATATTGCTCACGATAGTCATAACTTATGAGAGCAGAATCGTAAAAATGAAAACATTAGGCCATCTCTCTTGGTTGGCACTTGGCCACAAAGAAGATCATTGCAACTCCTTTACAACTGCACATTACTAGCTGACTTACTTTAGTTCATTACTCACTCGTAGCCGTATAATTCAGATACTGAAATTAATAGGATAAGGCCTTATACACCTTTAGGGCAAGCGGGCGGCGCTGTTTAGTTTTACATGTATAAGGCAGAGATAATTTGTGTTATTAAACAGATTAAGTTTTTCTTTCTTTCTGATATTGTTCACTCACTTTAATGAGCAGTAAAATACTTCCAAAAACAAACGTAATTGCAGTTCGTTTGAATACTTACCTGAACAGTGTGATAGATCGGTCCTGGATGGGTACAGTTTGGAGAAGGGTTAACTGTACGCTTTTCCCATTTTCGCTTTGTGTAAAAATCAGCGTGCCCTGCCATTTGGCTGCACCGCAGCTGACCGTTGCGGCCGACTACGACGTATGTGCTGCTGTTTACGCTAGGATCCTTTTCGCACGTTGGATGCTGGTCTATCTCCGTCTCTCTGCTAAAGCCTACCAAAAAGGAGCACTTGCTGAAATTCCGTTACATCTTATATGAAAACCAGAACGTAAACATCGTACCTAACAGAACGGTGAGCTGTCGTGTCTCGTAAAGAAATCCGCGTGACGTGTTCACCTTGCAGGTATAATTCCCCATGTCGGAGCAGGTAACATTATCAATGGATAGAAGCGAATCCTTGTCAGATAGGTGCACTCTCGCCTGTTTTAGAAGTAAAAATCGAAGTCACTAGGCATACACTGGCGCATATGCGGTTATTATATTGAGAACTTTAAATTGCGCTACTTAAAAACGTAAGCCGGGTTTTTCGGTGTCGAAAATTTTCTCGGGTCTTCCAGTGTTTTATTCAGTACTGATAAAAAGTGCTGAATGAAAAGCTTACGTTTTTCCATTCGCGCAGATTTCTGCCATCTTTGTCCCAGTGTACCGATGGATACTGAGGGTGACCCTCGGGCGCGCAAGACATGGTAAATCTTGTGCCTCTCGGCGCCGACTGCGGGCGTGGCACAATTGAATTCGAGTAGTAATCTGACAAGTAAAAATAAGGGCGTATTAATAACCAGAAAGAAATATTGGCAAAGAAAATGTTGTAAGACACTGGAGAAAGGAGAATCTGCCAACTGAACACACAAAAGTTCGACCATTAGTCTCACACTGCTTATTTGCCGCCAATGCGCACATGTCCCAGATAGAGTTTGTCTGAGGTGACCTTGCGAAAATTTGTGTCGATCTATCCAGAAAATAGAAGTTGCCGTACACAATGCGATTGTCGTATTATCGTTCTCAAAATAGAACAAAACGTCTTCAGGTAGAAAACTAGCTATAGTTCGCTTAATCATAATTAGCCTTGATTGTTTGGCGTGCCTAGTTTTACCGCCATTAACTATTGACAGAGTTAAAAAACTCTGTCTTCTGTTGAAGTGCAGCTCCAGTAGGTAGAGACAGATCAATCATACGCACCTATCTGTATGTGCTTGATACAGGATGCAGGTCACAATAACAATAATTATTATTTCTAGACAGAAATTTACAGCTGTAACTATATGTCGGCTTATTGTTCATACTACGGAGTACTATGTGGTACTATGTGGTACTCCGTTTTGTACTATTTACCATCCTGGTTCTGCATAACCAGCCGAGCAATTCGGTATAATAATCAGCTGATTTAATATTAATGCGACAGATACTGACGTATTTGTCGTATCTGTTCTCGTACAATACAACTTGTGCAATAGTGTCGCCATTAAGCAAGTTGAGCAGCTTTACTGCTTTTTGGAGACATTTCGTCATAAGCGTGCCTATTCGTTAATTACCATGCAAGCTCACTAGCTGCACGATTGGGCACTAATGAGAACGTACTTAAATCAACAACAGTGACTTATGCTGCCCTTGTTGCCTAAACACAGTAAATTCTGTAACAAATCGAACAGTTTGAGCGAACCACTGACCGTACGATATCTCTCCAACTGAATCCATAGAAATAAAGCTTAGTGAAGCAGGACGCTTGGTTGACCAAATAGCCGACGCGGCGAATGCTGCCATTCTGGTGTTTTTCGCCATTGCTTCTTCCTTTACTGAACGCACTTTCACAATTACGGAGATTCGCTTAGCAACTCCATCCGGGTAATGATTTGGTCGGTTACAGGAGTAATTGCCGCTATGTATTTTCGGAATCGCATTTACAACATGCAAGAAATTTTCACCAGTTGCGCTATTCCACTTTGTGCTCACATTCAGCGCCAGATACTCCTGTTGGTTCGATTGCCGCCATAGGCTTAATTCCTTTCCATGTATATACCATTGTACCGGGTGAATGAAGCCGCGAGTGGTCAACGTAAAGGGTTCCCCTTCTCGGACAAACATTTCCGCTATCTTGTTGTCCATGGTTTCTGCTTCAAGTTTGTGGCATTCAGCAAGCGTGATAATCATCGCAAGGCATATAATCCAGACCGATGCTTCCCTGGACAACAGAAACGCAATCTCCATTTTTTGGGCTAATAGTCAGCGATGTTTTACGGTGGATTCGTCAGATTTCCCACACAGTACATATGCGATGAAAGTGGACGAACATTTCAGCGGCTTTTGTAAACCGTTGGTAATTTCCTCAAACAAATAATACATCGCAGTTGAATTAAAGCCGGGATGTGCAACGCTGCATCTACCTGAGTAGCGGTTTTGGGCATTTCGTAGAAGTACCGTATTTGTTACGTATCTTCAGTCCATATTAAGCGGTTGCGGACTTTAGTATGTGCAAAAATTATCGGGTTCGACAGCGACCCGATCAACCACAAACTATTTGCATAATTGTTAACACAGTAAACAAAAGTTTAACAAACGGTACTTTCAACTACATATTTTCCAGTGCGCTGTCTTTGCTTTTAGGGCTGCCTTTTAGGTGTCTCCGTTATCTATCATATTGCATGGTCCCTGCTGCTGATACCAGTTTACGTACTACTACTAAAGTAATTATATATTTATAATGCACAATTTTGCACTTTAATCCGGCCTACGTTCATGATTTCATTACAACTGGTTCGGGTGCAAAACCGAGAAATCGGTCTTCAGTTGCAACTGCAAGCATGGTCAATACTGCAAGTTAGTTGAACCGATAATATTTATTTGCACACAAATAAGTAAAGTACATAGTCGTAGCTGATAACAGACGTACTACGCATTTCCTACCCAGAATGTAAACTTTGTGCAAACTGCCGAGACCAAAAAGTAACAATTTGTATATAAGCTGCATCTGTGAACTTCGGTCGTTTTGTGCCTTTGATAGAAAATTTGTGTAAACGGTAACGTGTCGTTTGTTCATACGGTAATGTAACCGACATATTACCGCAAAAAAGTCAAAAAAAAGTCTTCCCGAACGTATTAAGGATCTTCGCTTTGTTTCGGTTTGATTGTAGAGGCCAATATGCCAGGCGGAAGGAACCGGCTCACCATTATAATGACTTGGGATGGACAACAAATACGTTTCCGTCGAATTAAACTTTTATTAGTCTAATCAGTTATTTGGCCCGCACAATTACCGTTCTACATGCTGATACAATGCATATAACCTGACAACTGCAATATAAGTGCCAATAAAACTGATTTCGAATAAAGGTGTGGTATTTAATTAGTGCACGTATTACTATACCAATGTCAGGTGGCGTTTACAGAGCTCAGCGACAACTGACCTAATTAAATAAATCGGTGTTGCTGACAATGAAATCTCAGTAAAATTATTGTATTTCATATCTGTTCTTTTGTATACTCGCACAGATAAATCTCCGAAAGCAATCAACTCAATGTACCTGCACGGCTGCGCCTTAAACTTCCGGCCAAAGCGAGCGACAAATCTTACCTACGAGTAAAATTGTAGATGCTTCATGCTTGTGCTACGTCCAATATAGTCCATACTTCAATCGTAATAGGAATTTATACGGCAAATCGCGGGGAAGTTAGATTACAATAATTGTAGCTTCGAGGATGTTGTAGCAATGTCATACAATTTATATTTTCTGCAACTTCCCGGCCATACTTTGGCCACATCTGAAGTTTGAGCCTACTCTGCAGAAACGCGACGGGCCGAGATTCCCGCTAATTCTTATTAACAAGCGGAAGCAACATTTTTTTTATTCATTTTATAATAACATGCGAAAACGTACTACACAAATACCGTATACCAATCATGGTGGCATGTCATATCCAGAATCCATTACATCATAAATGTAGTTACTCCCTCCTACATGTACAGCATCGATCTACAGCAAATTTTTCGTCGTAAAACATTTTCTGACGACTTGTCGCGTTCATACATTCGAGAATTGCCACAAAAATTGCTACAACAAAAGGGGTTGCATTAACTGCTTAAAACATATTTTTGCTACACCAGCGTACACAACAGGAATTGCACCGTACATACAATTTACTCTTATAAGGTACAATATCAGTGCCGCACTCTCATAAAACACGAGTTTTTACTTTTTCGGCTTCTTCTTTATATTGAACGTTCAATATATAGTATGACTCCAGTCGTGATCGTGGATATATCGATATATCGATGGTAAACGAATACTCAATGCCGTCAATGCGTTATTGATTATTAGCTTATTAAAAATGGCTTATTAAAATTTAATGCGAGGTGTCAGTTTCAAAATAATGCGCAAAGTAAGAACTCCTAGTACATATCCAACTGCATTAGAAATTAATATTCTGTGAATTGTGCTTAAAAATTATTGTCGGCGGTTGATGCCATAATTTCTGTTGTACCGCAGTGGGTCGGCACAAAATGCATGTTAAAACATGTTTGATCGCGCTCTTAAACTAACCAATACAGGCCACGATACGATCCTTACGAATATTTATCTATACAAGTGTAATAAAACCGATATTGATATGAGTATAAAAAGCCAGGTAAGTACAGTACTTATGTACAAGTAAGTCAACCTAGACTGAAGTAATTCACACATTTTCCATATCACGTTTTACTAAATTAAACTAATGTTATTTTTAAATGCGATATGCGATGATTTACTTTATGCGGTTAGTAGTTCGTACTGGCTACATGTTTAAACACACAGACATGAACAAGCCAACAATCGAGTTTTATTGTAAGTTATACTATTAACAGTCTTAAATGTTTAAATAATTACGAAGAGGCTTCAAATAAGTAATCGATAATAATTTTTTAGCATTTCAACAATGTACAGTACAGATGTACAGTACAATACTCTGTACATCGTGTATGTAATTTTAATCTAAAATTATACATGAAAATGTTCAAACCAACATAAGCGAAAACAACTGACGATTAAGATGATTTTACGACATTCGCGAACCTAGCAAACACAGAGACCGACAGAAAAAACTACAGAAACAAGCAGCCAGAATCCACAGGTGCCACACCAACGAGCTCGCTGGTTAAGGGCCAAACGCAGAGCGTTGTAAGGGTAAGCCCCCCAGATTGATTCGGGCGTAACAACAGAAAAATCCGACCGCAAACATCCGCGCTTCCTCCATCCGTCTCCAGAGCCTGGGAGATCCACGTTCGTTCCACGATACCCCAACAACATGAACAATGAAATGAAACGATCCAACGCGCAATGAGAGTTCCAGAAGTCAACAAGGCTCCGGCATTGACCGCATTGTCTGTACATCCGGCATTGACCGCATTGTTTGTATAGGATGAGGGGATTTTAGACGCTCAGCGCGCTCCGCCTTCACCGACGGATACGCTCAGCGCGCTCTGCTCTCCTGAGTGAGTGACGTGAGTCCAATATTTTTACTTTTTAGCGATTTCCCGATTTTTGGATTCCGGATTTTCACCATACCAGACTGCGATCAGGAGGTTACTTTTGCTCGTTGTTTTCTTTCTTTTTAAGTTTCTAAATGTTGTTTTTTTAAAGACATCCACATATTTCAGCCAAACGCATGTTGCTAATCTTTGAATGCCGATCAACTCTGTATCGAAATACAGACTCGCTTTTGAGTTTCCCTTGTGTACCACGCATTTTTGCCTTCTGTTCTCAGTGTTTTGACACACACTCGCCATGTCGACGGAGCTGTCATCCACCGAATCGGAAGATCTGAAATTCCACGCCACGAGTCGCAACCGTAAACGTTTGATCTCCAACGGTTCGAGTCCCGACGCACCCCAGCGCAAGCACCATCCCAGCACCAGCAAACGTCATCATTTCGACAGCAGCTCCGACGATGATGTGCAGGTGCTGGAGCAGGCGGGTTCCTCGACGCGTCCCCACGCTGCCAATGGGACACGATCGGATCCCGCTGAGCCGAAAAGCGATAATGATGTGCAGATTATCGGGAGCACGTCAAAACCGGTGGAAGAGGATCCCTGGTCGCGGTTGGAAGAGTATTCGGCGCTGCTGGCTGCACAGTTCCCCGATATGGATCCATTGGTACGTCACTATTCACTAATAAGCAGACAGATAATTATTTTCTTGGACCGAAGTCGAAGCTTTTTGCATTACTCTAACAGAAAACGGAGTAAGTAAGATTTTATAAAATATTATTTTTATGTTTTTTTAATAAAAAACTAAGTAAAAGTTAATTGTACGACACTTTACTACTTTGTCAGTTAAACTTTGTCAGTTCACTTTGTCACTTTACTACTTCGTCAGTTAAACTTTGTCAGTTGTTTTTTTAATAAAAAACTAAGTAAAAGTTAATTGTACGACACTTTACTACTTTGTCAGTTAAACTTTGTCAGTTTACTTTGTCACTTTACTACTTCGTCAGTTAAACTTTGTCAGTTGTTTTTTTAATAAAAAACTAAGTAAAAGTTAATTGTGCGACACTTTACTACTTTGTCAGTTGTCAGTTAGCACTCGGAGTTTTGTATTTACTCGACGGGAGCCCTTATTGAAGAAAGTTGAGTGTTAACTAAATGCCTAACTTTAAGATTACGGTTTTAATGCTTAATTTAATATGGAAAATCTGATCTTTGAGAATTCGCGAGATTGATTATATTGACAAAATTTAATGGAATGGAAGTGCGTATTTACTGTACTCAGTTTACCTTTTTTTAATTTTTGAATAAAGGAGATGGATAAAGTTTTGAGGGCTGATTGTCTGTAGGAATTAAGTTTATTGAATATACAAACGTCAAACACGTACAAATGTTTCGGTGTAGGCCGTGCAGGATGCTCTAATCCAGAATGATGTTTCCCTGGTGAAAGCCCAAAGCCAGCTACGCAAAGCAGCTGGAATTGCGGGTGATTCGGATGAGGAAATCATCGAAATGCTCCAAGATTCCTCCAAGAAACCGCCCACGAAACCAAAGACAGTCGAGGACGAAGGTGAGATTTTATGGCAGACCTGGACATGTATTTAATTCCCTGCTTTATTTTGTGAAATGCTGCTCGTAATTTGAGAAAGATTCATGAACGGAATGAAAATTCATGAAGGATTCTGCGTATGAAGTTATACGTTGTAATTATTGCTAACTCGTTCGCGAAATTTCGGACAGGCGATGTGCATAATGATAGTGATCAGCTGATGAGTATTAAATCGTAAATACATAATTGTTTTGATTACGTTAAGCAATTCCGACCTGTCGATGTGAGCGCAGTAGAACAGTTTATCGATTAATTTAGGTAGGACTACTTTTTATTCGCAGTGCGTTATGTACTTCTTGATCAACGTCTTTTTATATTCACGCACTGCTTAAACCTGTACAATACAGTGCATAAATGATGCTTACAATTAAATTAATTGTACTGGAACAGTATTTGAATGCCGTCGGGTGGAATGGATTTTATAATATAGTACCATTGTTTTCAGAAAGCGAGGATGAAAAACAGTATCAACTGATCCGGGACAATGTGTACGATAGTGACGACAGTGATTATGAAGATGAAACGGACGACCGCAAGCAGATTGTTACCTTCCTCCAGGAAGCCAGTTTGCCCGATCTCATCAAGCTGCGCGGACTCAGTGAGCGCAAAGCCAAGTTCCTCATTCAAGCACGCCCATTCCTCACTTGGAAACAGACGGTAATTTCTGATTCCATCGCGATTAATTTCCCGCTGTGTAGTTATTTTATTGTTATTTTTTCCAGCTTTGATAATAAAATTATTAACACATGCGCTACCATTATATGGCGAAGTAATTATCGTTGTTTAGCAGCGAAATTGTCTGTTATGGTAATTCGTTTAATGACTGCGTTACGCTGTAATTAATAACTGTAATTCGTGATTTTTTTGTATTGATAAACTACGAAAGGATTGGTAAAAATACAGATTTTTAAAGATAACAGTTGCAGGATTAACCATAAAAACAAAACGATAATTCTGTAGCCACAGCGAGACTTTAAAATGTTTATTTATTTCTACGACTTTACTGGTAGTTATAGTCATGTCGTGAAATTCATTGCATTTTATTTTTTCTACTGTTTTCAGATTCACAATCTGCGTGGAGCGAAGTATTTAAGCCTGGACGATATTATTGACGCGGCTACGGATTATCTTAATTCACGTACCACTGTCAGTAAAATCATTCATCGCTGTCAGAAATTGTCGGCCAAGGTTGAAGACGGCTTGAATCATCAGTCCTACGATGATGATGTTTGTGGACCGCCTAAAATGCTCGCTAAGGGGTACGGGTACTGTGGATATTGAAATTGTGAATTTTAAATCTGTACGCATGATTCTGATGAATTCTAGCGTGTTTTATGGACAAGTTTACTTTTCTTACATTATTCTTCTTAACGTGTATTAGTACTGACTTTGACATACGTTTTGGCTGTTTTCGTATGGTGTTCTGCATACTCGCATTTTTTTGTTGTGAACTGTTGGTAGTGGGGCATTATTAAAAACATATTAATAATTATTTTGTTTTCTGATGGAGACATGGAGTGTATATACGTTTTAATTAAGTGACATTTTAATTTTTAGGATGGATGTGTTTTTCTGATTGTTAACTTTATCCAATGTGGCAATGTTTCACTAGGTATTTTGTTCATTGCAGAATGAAATTACAAGGTTATCAACTGGAAGCATTGCAGTGGCTGACTTTGTTACATAAATTCAAGATGAACGGCATTCTTGCTGACGAAATGGGACTGGGGAAGACCATACAGTCTATTGCCTTTCTTGCCAGTCTGATCGAGAGCGGAATTCGGGGGCCATTTCTGATCGTAGCTCCGGCCAGTACCATTGACAACTGGGACGACGAAGTAAGTATAATTTTGAAAGGGTTCTGACGAAATATTTTGTGGGAATGTAGTGGTTACTGTAGTATTTTTCTGAAAACGTAGTGTAGTAGAAAATTAGTGTTTGAAAGCTTGTATGTAATTCCTGTTAGAGGCTAATGTGCTCGTATTTAACTGAAACTTCAGCAATGAGATTTCAAACATTCGGTGAAATAATTGGTGCGGTTTTTCGAAATTTCATTACGTTCATCTTGAATATAGTTCAGTATACTTAAATGGTTTTGGTTTGTATTTGGTTTATCCGCTGTGATTTCCGCTTAGCCTTGACATCTTTATTGGCTTTGGTTGAGTGAATTTCGGTTGCGGTAGACAAATCTGGTATTTACATAGAATTCTTAGTTTATACCATTATCCTTCCTAGTTCCGACGCTGGACCCCATCGGTGCGGACGGTAGTGTATCATGGATCCCTGGAAGACCGGGCTTTTCTACGCGACGAATATTTTAGCGTAAAAGGTCTCCAGAAGGTGGAAGTCATCATTACCACGTACGATGGAGCCACCAGAAACCCCATTGACAAAGTGGCCTTTAAGCGGTTACATTTCAAGTTTGCCATTTTTGATGAAGCTCATTTACTGAAGAACATGGCGACCAATAAATACAAAACTCTTATGAACACTGTCCGGACGGATGGGCGACTCCTGCTAACAGGAACCCCGGTATAAAGATTACTACATGATAAACTGTTATTGAGGAATTTTGAAGGGTTATTTTATTACGTAATAGGTGCAAAACAATCTAACGGAACTCCTCTCGCTGCTGGTTTTTGCGATGCCACAGCTGCTTGCCCGTGACATGGGCTCCCTGGAGCATGCGTTTACCTATATTACGGTTAGTTGGTTTTTAGTTTGTTGAATATCTTGTTGTATTCATCAATTTTCTGAATTTTGTTTGCAGAAAGAAGGTAACTCGCCATACGAAGCGCAGCAGATCGTGGAGGCGAAAGCCATTCTGAAGCCTTTCATCCTGCGGCGGACAAAAGAAGATGTAAATTTCGATGTGTAAACTGTAAACCATAGAATGATAAACGTAAACATTATTGGAGAATATGAGTTTTTAGGTTATGAACCAGTATGTTACTGAATTGGTTTCAATTGTTGTATCATATGTGTTTGGTTGGTTGTGCTGCCAATGATAAATTACAATAAACATATTTAGGTGGCTTTGGAACTGCCGGGCCGCACTGCCACCGTAGAAAGAGTGCCCATGTCAGCATCCCAGAAAGCCCTATATGAAAAAATGGTGCGGCGTTATTCCAAAGAGATCGTCGTCGGTGATAACGGTGAAGAAGAGTACGGTGAAGGGGGCTTGGCGGCGCTGCACCAGATGCGGAAGCTGGCCAATCATCCTTTATTGAGTCGCAGTATCTTCTCCGATGATCGTCTTCCCACCCTGGCCGCTGATCTTGTCCGGGTACGGTTGATTCCTAAAGTGCTGTCGTTTGTGCTTGTGCTTGTAACTTTTTGTAAGAAACTATAGAAACTAAAGAGAAGTTGACGAAAGTTTTACGGAGGCACGACCAGTCGGCGAAAACTCTTGTACTGTAGTAAATTTGGATAATTCGTGAAAATACATACTCGTAGTACTAGAAGCAGCTGATTATTTATTGCTTTCTTGTTTTTTTCACAACATTTTGCTGCGTATGTTAGAAGTATGAACCGCGATGCGGGCGAATTGCCATTGGGAATTTTTTTAAAAATTTGTGTTGAAATAATTCGTTTTTTTTTCATAGTTCCATCCTGCTTACAAAAACGATACCGCCGAGCATTTATCCCGTGATCTGGAGTTTATGAGTGATTTCCAGCTGCATAAACTCTGCTGTATTGATCGGAATTTGAAGAAATACCGGCTAGGCTCGGAGCCGATTCTGGATTCTGGGAAATTTGAATATTTTGATACATATCTTCCGCTGCTAAAAGAAGAGGTAAGATATCGACTGCATGTGCGTATTCGGACGTCAAAATTCGGGCCGAGACTTTTATTCGAAATTATTATTTGGTTCAAGTATTTCGTTGTTTTAGGGTCATCGAATTTTGTTATTTTCCCAGTATGTGCAGGTTTTGGATATTGTCGAGGTAATGTTCTTGCAAATAACCGATTTATCTCTTTGATGACGTATTTAGTGTATCACATAGTTGTTTTCGTCGACTTTACCTTAATTAAAACTGGCTTCTTTTTGCAGTCCTATTTGGAAATTCGAAAACACAAATTTGCACGGATTGACGGTCAGACACCGGTGGCCGAACGGTGCGTAAACAACTTATCCACTGGGATTTAATCACAGAGCAAACATTACTCTAACTATTGTGTAATATAGGCAAGATATTGTGGATCGATTTAATACGGACGATAAAATCTTTATTATGCTGCTTTCCACACGTGCCGGTGGCCTCGGTATGTACTTCTATTCCAAGAAATCGCTGTTTGCGCCTTGAAAACATTCTTCGCTATTATATTTTCTTTCTAAATAAACTTCTTGTATTGAATTACATAATTATTATGCTTTTTCTTGATTTCTTTAATTTGCTTATCATCAGATTTAATGTATTCTGAATGTGATAGCTTACACCTGTCTTAAAATTTCCTATGATTATGTGCTTGTGACAGTTTTATTACTGTCTGTGTGTGGTTTTTATTATTTCCTGTCATACTGATTGTATTGCAGGTATAAACCTGACGGGAGCTGATACGGTTATCATTCATGACATTGGTACTAGTAATGTTAATGTGTACTACTGGATATGGCATCAAGCGTCCTTCGAGGTCAACGGTATTTTTCAGATTTCAATCCCTACAATGATAAGCAAGCGGAAAACCGTTGTCATCGCCTTGGACAGAAAAAGTGGGTTCTTCGTCCTCAAAATGCTTATTGGTGTCGCGGTAAGAAATTGTTTCTTTTTTCAGGGAAGTTGCCATATTTCGCTTGGTTTCCAAAGATACCATTGAAGAGCAGATCTTTGAACTGGGCCAGAAAAAGCTCGAGTTAGAACGAAACGTTATGGATAAATCAGGTGTGTACGGTTTATTTGCTAATTCTGATAGAATTTGGTGTAAAAATAATTTTGCTTAAAGTAATTAATTATTATTATATTATTTTGAATGTTTTCAGATGCAGCCTCGGTGACGGTGTCAAACGAACTGGACGATGTGGATGTGGCCACCGCTAAATCACTTTTAAGAAGGAGTTTATCCACACCGAAGCCAGGGAAAGCGTAATACAGTACTTGTATAATTTTAAGTTGATGATTGCTTTTTTATGATTTTGACGGACCTCCCTTTGAAATCTCACGCATGCGTACCGCTGTGGGAACGCGCTGAAGAGTTTTTTATCTCTTTGTTATAAATTGTGGTATGGTCGTTGTTGTTCTTGTAGCATTCGATCTTTTCCAATTTTTTATAAGAATAGCCTGGGTTAATTTGCGCAGTATTTATGTCAATTGCAGCGGTTTGCTTGCACTTTGCTTATAAGGTTTAATTGTAAAGAGGTAATTTGGACCGTTTCAAAAATAAAGAGCTTGATTATATTAATTATAGAACGTGTAGTGCTTTTTACTGTAACAACAGATATTTTATGGAAACATGGAGTTATCGGTAAAATTACAAGTAAAGCAATTGGAAAAACGCAGTTTGCAATCAGCAACTTTACATGGTCCTGAGGAAGAAGCGGTAGATTTGCGAAACAGGCAACAAGTGTTGCAAGTGCTTTTATTTTATTTTACGCATTCATTACTCTACGTTTAGTGACATAAGATAGTCGTATCAAGTTTAATGCATTAGTATCTGCTTGCTCATCATATTCAGGCTGGATTTCGTATTTTGCTAATAGTTTTCGAAAATAAAAAAAACTATCAAATTAAACTGCTTATGTAACAGCTATTATGTTTCAAAGGACGTGTAGGACTTTATTGGTTTATTGCTGTATTAGATGACGCACTTGTGTACATTACAGTATGCAGGAAATAAGCAGAGTGTATCACACCCACAGCGATCTCGTGACGCCATAACGCGATTTACAATCCGGCCGGAAATGAAAAAATTGCACATCGAAGCGAACGGTGACAAAAGGGTAAATACGGTGTGGGATTCGGGAGTCAATGCCAACATCCAAAACAGCCCAATAATTGCCGAAGATTATTATGCAACTGCCAACTGGCCGCCGCTGGCGGATGAAATCTACCAACCGGCTCCAAACTGGAAACTTCCTAATCAATTTGAAGTTTCGGTGGTCTGCCCGGATGTATCCCATTATATCGATGTCAGCCCGGACCTACATAAAAACATAATGTGCAATTAACGATCGCACGTAACGGTGAGAAACCCTTGCATGATTGATGTTATATCACTGCCGAAAGGGTATTTAAAATAAACGATATTGTTATGGGCCGGAGATCATCACGGCTAATGGCAGCTTTTTTGTCTGGTAGCTGTAAACACGGATTGCGTAAAAAGCATGTGCCGTGGGGCGCTTAGACAATGGGCGGCTTAATAGTCTTATAAATATATATATGCCGTTATTGGCCATTTTTACCCGATGGTGAAAGGGAATCATGGAGAGCAGCGGTGTAGCGTGCGATCCATTTGCCGGATCCGGCTCGGCCCAATCCCAGATCCAGTGTCGGATCGCCACCCCATAGGTTGCCTCCGCCGTTCAGACCACTGTAAAGCACGTAAAATATTCACTGTTATAGAAGGTTAATACATATGACAAATTAAGAACATCACTATTAAGGTCATCTTGGAAACGTTTCCCTCACGGCATAATTTGATTGCGGAACAACAGCATCCTGTTGTTCGATCGCAGTGCCGATGACCTTTGTCACCGGCACTTCCTGTGGTTCTTTTAATTAGTTATTGTGATTCCGAACTATGATAAAATGGTAATTTATGCTATGTAAGTATTCTTTACTACGTAGGAACATATTTGCATGTGGTGATAATATAATATGCGGGACGATATGTTATGCCCGTTTGTGGCCGCGGCACTGGAAAAATAAATCGGTCTGCCAACAGACTGGCCCGGTTTCGTAGAGCTTCTTTTAATCAAAGCGTCTGGCAGGTATGCTGCTTCAGACAACCCCGCCCGTGGTTAATTATCAATCCGGCCTTATTTTCTTGTAACAGCTTCGTTACAAAGAATAAGAAAGGCGTTGGACGGAGGGCGCACCTCCCTCTTATAAGAAAGCACTATATTTTACGATAATGCTCTTACGCCAGTAGAGCTATTTTGGCTTATTAGATTTTTGCTCGTCGGATGGATCAGCAGGTCACTTACTATAGCCTATAGATACACGATCGATATGTGCCTGCTTAAACGCTTACCGAACTCTTTTTGCTCGTTGCTTTCCTAGAGTAGCAGTTGAAAAAATTCTTTTACAAAATATTAATTATTTGATACTATTCATTCGAAAAACGGTAACTGCTTCTAAGCCTAAAACTTTTTTCCGCTGTCTTAAGTTTTTAAAAGTTCAGTTATTCATGCTTTCATAAGTAGTCGTGTGTACAACGCATATCTGATCCCGGCGAGACGGAATTCGAAACTATATAGCTAGTCACGATCAACTGACAATAATCGCCCAACCAGAGAACGTTTCTCTGCATAGTTGGAAAATATTAAAAGTGTCGAAACCTGAAGCTTTTGAGAGCACACCTGGTCAACGAGCTTATCCCGCTGCCGTCCGCCGCCGACCCCGTGCCGCGCATCTGCGACAAAATTGACTGCAGTAGCGAACGATCGCTGATCAATTCGGCCTGATTCCCGTCATCCCCCAACATCGCCGCCAAGGCTTCTTTTTGCTGGACGGCATCATCCGAGAAAGCATCCTTCTTCGAGATCCTAATAAAACAATGAAACAATAAAACAACAACTTTGACCTTTATCCATAACTTCGTCCAGTCTTAAGTGACCTTACAGATCCAACACTGGTGCACAATGTCCGCCAAAAACCTCCAGTAATGCAATAACCACAGCCACGAGCAACAAACGCGAGGTTATGATAAGCATGATCAAATCCTTTGCAGATAATAACACAGTGGAATAACTACAGTGCGATGAACCTTGGGAGCGAAAACAGGAGACAACTGTGACCCGGCGAAGAAAAGCGGATTGGTTTAATATTTGTAACCACAACGGGCACTTTCACTCGCTGCAGGCGTACAACGTACGTCAGTGGATGTAATGGGGCGGCAGAGGGAAAACAGCACAACAGGCGTATTATTAATACCGGCTTACATAGGTGTTCAACGGCCACACAGCCGATTGCTGACAAAACCCCGTCAATTATATACTCTGTCGCAAAATCAAATTAGCCGGCTCCGGTTGAATGCGTCAAAGTCAATCCAGTCAAGCACACACACTGGGAGAGAGCGATGTATATATGTATTCATACAACTGCAACGTGATCCCGCGTTTTATTCCCTTTTGGCCTCTTGTTGTCGGGCAGGAAGCGCGGTACGTGATGATCCTTCTGGGAATAAAACTAGTGGTATACTTTTGTTCTCGCGTCGCTGAATGGCGCGAATTCCGGTAACAACGGCGTACGGTGTTCGGGGGGTATTAGGTGGTGGGCGTGCGGGATATTCACGTGAGCGAACGGCGCACAGTAGGGAAGAAGGGCTGGGAGCAGTCCGAGCGTATTCACCACAAAACCACTGATGACCTGATTCAGCGGTTTTGTTTTATTTATACACAGGCGTGTGCCGTAATCGCCAGTGTAACAATTTACGAGCGTTTGTTTGTATACAGTAGTGTGACGTCCCCTCGCGCAGTGCATGCCGGTTGCGTAAAATGGAAGGCAAAGGACGAGAAAATAAGTTGGTTAAGCGCTTCCTATAGGTGCGTCAGTTAATTATGCAGATTTAGGTCCTACGACACGGTTTTGTTTAGCCGTTGGAGGAGGATCGATGTTAATACCCGTCGACCTAAATGTCTTGACCGCGACCGCATTCATTACCGCCATGCATGCGGTAAACGTCATATGGTGTGGTGTGAAAGGAGTTAATTAGATTTGAACTTAAAATAGCGCAGGCGCCGAGAGTTGCAAAGGAGCTGCTTCACAATACCGGCGCGATTACATCCTGCCTGCATGGCGCGCCGTAGTGAGGTCATCCGCTCGGCTGATCGGAAATGATTATTACGCCAAAGTGCTAAAAGGTACTGGAAAATAGTAAGGTCGCGTATAATGCTGTTATATATGTAGTTCGGTTCTATCTTGGGAAACGCATAATTGCTACTGACAATTTATACAATGAAAATACATATAAGGAAAAACCTCCATTGCTTCAGTAACTGTATTAGCTGTGTGTTTATACCATCGGTAAACAAACTTGCATCGGCTCATCAAGTGAATATGTAGCCAGCGAAATTCAAAGGGATTTTACAGTAATAGAAATGCTGCTCGAGCGTAGCATGTCCGAGGGGAAGGATGCTTAAATACTTCATAAATCTATTTGTTTTCAAAGAAGTATGCACTTATATTAAAGCGTATGAGTAATATACCGGGAACGAGTTGGCTTTGGTGTTTCTGTGACCAACTGACATTACGCAAATGCGAGACGAATTTCTAATCGAGCTTCTCTGTAACGTATGACGCCGTATGTCTGAGACACTTAAATATTTACATACTTTTTATAATTAAACTGTGAGCCATAAATATGATCTATAATACTCTTCTTCAAGTCCTTATATACATAATACATACAAGGAATGGACTGTTTGCAATGAAATCCTATTAACTATTAAGTTATTAACACACAGAGTACGATTACATAAGTATCAATAATGCGCTCGTCATAGGTGCGGCCACTAATTGCGAGCCAGGATTTCAAGTCCGGTATATCGTATCAATATTGATTGTATTTGCGCGGTAACAATAGGACCATGATCTATGAATTATGTAACTGCGTCTTCTTGCACCCGGCTTCCCAGCTAGATCAATTGTGCGTTGCATTAGATTTCAAAAACTCAGCGTAGGAAAGCTGACGTGCATAGTTAACACGTATTCATGCAAGCTTTTAACCGCTAGCATTTCTTGGTACGTTAGTTAGCTGTGTTTGTTTTGCGTAGGTAAGCTCAGAAATCTTTGCTACGACTGCCACCGACAATCATCGAAAAAGGTCACCAAGTGGTAAAATGCCGTCTGGCACGTCAGCAAATTCGAACCACTCGGAGCAAGCCGTGGCCCATTCAACCCCGCGTTCTCTAATTAAGACCGGCGATCTAATCCTGACTTGTGATCCCTGGGTGTGGTGTCTACAATGGCAGCATTACGAAATGACCTGTGCTTATTGCTGGAGTGAACCGAAGGAATTGTTCACCTGCACCGGCTGCAAATTGCATCGCTATTGCGGAAAAAAGTGCCAGGTACGTCTCGCAAAGGGTACTCATGAGGTGGTTTCTCACTTTCTCTAATATGAATAATCACGGCACCTTGCAAGTAATTTCATTTTCTGGTTAGAATGTGGATTGGAAGAAAGAACACAAGCGAGAGTGTAGCGTCCTGAAAGATGTAGCCCATCGGATTAAAGACTTGATGCATACGCATAAGTGCGAGACTTGTGTCGAACGAGTAGCTACTGATGGTCCGTTGATATCTGCCAGTTCGAGTGCCATTCTGATGGCCAAGATTATGACAAAGGTCAAGGTCTGTCAAGCTTTTTCTTGCAACCGAAGAGCCTTTTACATACGGCGTGCTACGGATGGTTTGCTTTTAACAGCTCGGCGTGGCGGAAACGCTACCTGGACTGGAAAATAAATCACCGCATGAGATATTCGGTTCCTTCCCGGAGCCGCACGCGTTGGATGCACTGAGCGATGCGTGCGTTTTTGTACTATAATAAAAATTTATCGAACAAAATCGTATGTTCTAGCAATAACTGTAGTGGTTTTTGCGTACTCTAGATTTCGCGAATTGTGCCCAGTGTATACGCAGCTGGTGGCGCAGTACATTCCGCCCTTATTTCCCAACGTGTACGACTGCATTGCCATTCTCCATGACCAAGGCTATCGTGTTCCCGGACAAGGTGTGATGGAATACCAGATTGGACGAGCGTTATTCCCGCACGTTTCACTGAAGAGCATGGAGGCGGTATGCTGGGATAGCAACGTGACCCCGCACTTTCAAGGCAGGCGACTGTTTCTCTGGGCCACTGCTGACATTGCTGACTATACCGGACTTCAAGATGTACAGTATTATGAGCTGTTACGCAAGTATAATGTAACGATTGGCGAGGGTGTGAATTTTTCCACATCAAGACTGTTATTGCAGCTGCGATACTCGGAGCAATTGCATCGCTATTTCCACTACACAAAAACCGAACGCCGAGCACTCTTTCAAATGAATAACGGAAGTCGCCCATGCAAGTGTCGCAAATGTACAGCAGCATTTGTAAGTAAAAATAATGTTGTTAGACCATGCTTGCCACGATGTTCTCTTGGTTTTTTAGCACCTTCCGTTTACTTTAACAATGCTACTAGATGGGACTGAACAGAAAAGGACCTGTTACATGTTACAACCTTTATAAACTGACGTGTTACTCAATACAGGTATAGGGGAGACTGTACTGCTTACAGTTTGTTTTGTTTCAGGAAGCGGAAATAAATCCGTTAAAATGCATCACAGCAGGGTGTGTTGCGCGGATCCCCAGCAATTCCCGCGCTCTTGAGCCCTGTGAACAATGTGGTGCCGTTAATGCTAATCAGTTAAAGAAGTTCCGCTACTGCATGGAAAAGTATGACTTCTTCTGGCAAAGTATCCCATATACTGCTGAAACCGCAGCCGACAATGCCAGGTGGTTGCTATTGCGGGCGATTGACGACGCCGGGATTTTGCATGCGGACGCTCATCTGCGCTTTGTATGTGGATTTCAGCAGATTATAAAGAAACAACAGTATGAGAAAGACTGGGAACTTCTTCATGGGATGATTCCGTGCGTGCGGTAAGAAAGCTAACGAATGTAAATGTTGTATCAAGTATAAATAATAAGTATGTAGTATATCAGTTGCATATGTATCAAGTTGTACGAATGTTGTTTCAAGTATAAATTACCCATCCAACATCCGTTTGCTTTAGTTTGGTATAATGAGCTTATAAGGTATACACATTGCAGTACAATTTTCCCGCGTTACCACATTTGGCGGGCGCACTGCTTGATCAGCGCTGCGACATTCTCTGAGAATGGTCTTTTTGTGGTTTTCCGCAAAAATCTCCGTCCCCGCTCGGAGATACTGTCATTGGCCCGCGACATGTTCAGTTGGGCTGAGGAGGCGTTGGACATTTACGGGAAACTGTGCGGGGAAGACTCGCTGCTGACTAAAACTACTGCTGCTCGCACAGCCGTGATCAAGGATAACATCAGAGTTGTTGGTATAAAGGATTGATGCGTTTGTGGATGTTATTGTTTCCTCTTTTTGTTGACACCTATGCAAGAGTTTACGTTGCTCTTACAATAATTTTGAACCAATACAAATGATCACGAGTTACGTTTCGTCCAGTATAAAGATAAGAGATGTCATTTTACCGATATTTTGTCACTAATATGAATGTTAAACAGTACTGTTTTGACGAACTATACATCAGCGTTCTGCTTGATCGTTATATAGAATTATAAAATGTGACTGTGAACCATTTTGCTTAAAACAAATTTAGTATGAGCAGGTTTTAATAAATTAGCGCGACATGTTTATCGGCATTCTTTTCAGTACAGCAGTGTCGTTGTTTTATTAGTACGTATATAATTTATACCCAGTACGAAACGTGGCAACCTCGAGATGCTAAACGTATTACCGGCACGTGTAATCACGAGAAGACGTTATCAGCAGGATGGCCTAGTTCGTGCATGTAGCCAAGAAACGTTTCTGATGAAAAGAAATGCAGCCGGCATCAGTTTAAAATTCTTTAACGTGTGTGATAATTTACTGTATTATGCTATTACAGACTTCAGTTATTAGGTTTCACTTCTGTGAATGCGTTTACCAGATAACAGTTACGCCGCTTTCCGATAGCACAGCTAGACGACCGTTTCGGTTAACCGTTCTTTAAATAAACCAGCAGACCAACAGTTGTTAAAGGATTCTAACAGAATTTGGTACACACATTGTTTGCTGCTTTGTCAGGATAACGCGTACGGGGAAAGTCTTTCCAATAATACCGGTAAAAATGTCAGCCAAAAAGCATGTACTATTCCTCAGTTTCCCGGCTTTTGGACACATTATCCCTCTGCTGGAATTTGCTCGGAAAGTAGCCAAACACCATACGGTAACGTTTGCCGTTTCTCGATCCAAAATGGAGGAAATGATTAAGAAAGAGCTTTTCGGTGATGAATCAGCGGAGAACATCAAGCTTCTGCCGATCGATGACGAGCCCATCGCTTTCGGCGAAACCGACAATCCCATAGACGACCAAAAAGCATTTGCGTTGATCTTCGAGAGCGTGCTACCGGCCGTGAAAAATCTATTGCTGAAAGTTCCACTTCCCGATGGAACTGGCGATCGTAACGCTGTTAACTGTGAACCCGTGGATGTCATCATTTCGGAAATCTTCTTAGCCGAACCGTTGCAGATCTGCCGGGAACGCGCCATTCCGTTTTATATCTTCAACACTTCCGCGTTATGGTTGATCCGGTATTTTGATCTAATCACCGATGAGTCAACAATTGTTCCGTTCGACAAGATGGACCCCTTCCATATCATTCCCGAACCGGGTGACCCGCCGGTGGAAGTCTCGATGCCCTTTGCAATGTTATTCGGTCCGATTCGCAAGATATTTCCTTACACCTTGGGAATGATCCACAACAGCTGTGAAACGGTGGATAAAGCGGATTTACAACTGCTACAGCAGCATCCAGTTACGAAACATTTTCCCCATTTTCTGGTGGGCCCGTTGGTGCCGCAGACGAGCGGAAAGGTTTCCGGAGAAAATTTAGTATTAACGAAAAAAGTGCATGATTGGCTGAGCGGAAAAGAACAGCGTTCGGTTGTGTACATCACCTTTGGGAGCGTGGCGATACCGGCTGATGAGCAAATTACAGAATTGGCGCAAGCTCTGCTTAAACTGAACAAACCGTTCATCTGGTCGCTTCGAGATAGAAAACATCACTGCCTGCCTGAGAAGATCCGATCAAAAATTGCAGCGCAGTTGGACAACGACGGTGGTCAGTTTCTGATTCTGCCATGGGCACCGCAAAAGGTCATCCTGGCCCATCCGGCAACGGCGGTTATCATTAGCCACTGTGGCTGGAACAGTTTGCTAGAAACGGTGTCCAACGGAATTCCCGTTGTGTCGTGGCCCATGTTTGCTGATCAACTGATTAACGGACGCTGGCTAGTACAAGCCGGCATGGCGGAATTGGTGGAAGGAACTGGATCGCAACCGAAGCGTATTGTACCGGCCGATGAGATTGCGGACACCATAGCCAAGGTGGCTGGGTTTAATGATGCTAGCAACGCGGGAAATCGGTATGGTAACGCGGCCACCCGTTGGAAAAATGAGATGGACGCGGCACTGGCGCCAGGAGGAACTTCGGCTAACGACTTTGCAAAACTCTGTCAATTCGATGAAATTGCTTAAAATTCCGAGTAAAGACCAGCGCATTATACCATCTAGCGCATTATAACACTCGCGGATTTTTAATGTGCAGGGTGCACGTCCAACTACATAGTATGCACCCTTCAGCTCACTATTTCAACATATTGTCTTAACGTGTTTGGATAAACAATCTGTGCGGCAGAAATCAAATCACATTAAGAAAAGATTGCGCCGTCTAGCCCGATGTGTACATTAATGGCAGTAAATAGCACAGATTGCCAGATTATACTCAGCATGGCACTGCAATCCTCTATAAACCCACCAGCATCTCGGGAATGCTTACATCAACCACGCCTCAATTTTTATTCAGTACTAAGCTTCCCTAAAATGGAAAAACGTGGCATTGAAAGGCAAGCAGTACAGCAATAATTCTAGCCACCAAAAGGTGAGCATAATAAATTGAGGCACGAACGTTTAAAAGTCGCATTTCCACCTCTCCGTACAGAAAAACTTTAAAAAATAACTATATAAGAAAAACCATACGCTTTCGGGAGCGGCAAAACATTGGTCTGGCTCAACAGTTGGTCATCTTACACATAAAACTCTTGTATGCGATCTTTGGCGATTTCGATTACACCACAGCCAAAAGCCCATTTTCCATTCGGCAACCGACTTTCAATGGTCGTCCATGTGTCCAAAAATACGTCGTACACTTCGACGGACGTTTCACCAGATGCGTTGAAGCCACCCAGAGCATACAGTTTGTCGCCGATGCAACAAGTTCCGACGGAACTCAGTTTACGACTCATGTCACCTGCAAGTGAAAACTCCTGATATACTGTAGTATTACAATCTAGTGAAGGTCGCACGCAATCTGACACATAAACTTACGTTTCTTGATCCACTGGTTAGTCCTCGGATTAAAAGCCTCTACACAGCTTAAACCGCCCCAGGAGCCGCGTCCACCTGAGAAGCAAGCGAAATTTCCTTTGCCGGTTCAATAAAATGAACATGTTACTGATATCTTGTACCAATAACGTAAATCCATTGGTCGGATCCAACGCAAACCGAAGCGCGATACCGTGCCGTCGGTATCTTGGGCAGTTCACTCCAGATATTGGCTTTCGGGTCGTAACAGAATGCAGAATCAATTGCGCTACTGGTGTTCGACTTACAACCTCCAAAGGTGTACAGCCGCCCGTCAAAACTAACGACTGCGCACTTTTCCAAGGGCGTCGGTAAAGATGCCACGTACGTCCACCGGTTGGCGACCACGTCGTAGCGTTCCACGGTGGCTAGCGTGTGGCTATCCCTGCCATGACCACCAATGGCATAAATACGATCACCAACCGAGGCACATCCGACATCGCCTCGACCGGTCTGCATCGGTGCCACATCACTCCAGCTAGCAAGGGCATTGTTAAGACTACAGCGAATCGTCCGCGGCGTCACATCCGTGTCGTTCTGACCGATAATTCCGCCGCACAGGAACACGTCGTTCTTAATGATCACCAAGCTTCCTTTGGCGACGCTGAACGGTAATGGTGCCAGTTGTTTCCATCTTGACGTTCGTGGGTTGAAGCATTCCACGCTGTCCAGCAGGGATGTCCAGGTCCCATCACGATGACCGCCGGCACAAATGATAATGTTCTCGACGCCTAAAACAACCATCAGAATCGTATACTTCGACGGTTTAGGCATTTGATACGCTTTCATATGACTTTACAAACGAGACACCACACCCAAATCGTTCCCAATGTCAAAAACATTAAAGTACGAATGTCTGTAAAATTTGTCATCCCTGGATGCTTTTCAGGATGCGGTAGAAAGGCACATTACGGCAACCCCACGGTCCTCACCATAATATTTTCTTGCGGCGTGCCGGGAGAATGTCTCGTTGATACATCCCGGCAAAGCGTTGATGTATTCTGACGGATGCACACGTCTTTCCGCGCCAGAATAATCAATGAAAGCGTTAATGCAGGCCAGCAAGTAATCGTCGCTGCCCTGGGGGCCGAGATACGACGACCGAATGTACCGCAAAATCTCCCAAAACTCCTTTCGTCGCTGCCCTAAATCGTGATGCAGCCACCGAAGTACAGCGAGCAATACATCATCTTCGCGCGTCACATACAAATCATCGGAGCGAATCAGGTCGATAATCTACCAGTAAACCACGAAATATAAGCACCAATATAATCGTATGTATCATGCATGTTATCAACATAATTAAATATGTTAATTTCATATACGAAGTATAAAATTCATGTATAATAATATTGTGTCCGTTTTTGATAGGCATAGCGTGTACTTAACTACAGCGAAAAAATAGAGTAAACAGCACATCATACCGTATTTTTTGGCAGTTCTAAGAATTCTGGTTCCCCTGAAATGCCGACAAAGTGTTTGACAACAAAAGCCTTGGCTGCGTCGGCCATCGCAGGATTCTTGGGCGCCTCGGCACTGGCGAAACAATAGAGCATGAGACAGTTCTTGATGTGCATATGATCTTCCATAAATTTCCAGCAGGCCTTCACGACGGCAGGAATGTCCAGAAACGAAGCAGCGATCAGCAAGGACTGCACGTTGCTTTCAGTGATAAGAAGGTCGGCCATGTAACAGTAGTCGACTAATCTGCGGAATACACAGGAAGGTACTGTACTAGACTGGATCTACCAAACGGAACACAACCGCCTACTAATTTTGCCAGAAATCGCGAAACGTAGAATTGATACCTTTAATAAGAATTACGGAACAAGTACAAACTTAGTACTAGAAAAAAATTATAGTATTTCATGTAAAAGAAACACTTTCCCGATGCGCGAGACGTTTGTCCAGATAAAAAATGTAGTCTGTTCGCTCTAGCCCCTGTGTACACTGTGAACAGTGTGCGTAATAATTGTATAGCGCGGCGCTCGCTAACCAGGAAATTCAGAAATCATGCAAGTTCTTATACGTTGTACAACTAATTACAAAACTCACTCGGACAGATCACTGGTGGAGATGTTGCGCATCTGTATGACTTTCTCTGTGGATTCCTTCATTCCCGATAAAAACATGGATCGAAAATATGAGCTGTGGAGACTGAGGATGTTGCGGTGACAAGGGATCCCTAAACAGCCGTCTTCTGCACCCTTCAGCACCACATCGCACAATATATCCGATGTTCGCAGGTTCTGCAGTTCGCGACGAAAATCCACGATGGCCACCGATACACGCGTCGAACTGTCCGTTCCACATTTCTGGTGCTCCTCACCATTCCCGTCTGCTGCCATCCTCAAACGACAACGTCAGTCACAAATGCAGTGAAATGCCAATCAATTCTAACGACCAAACACTGGAACCGTGAAACGACAGGCAATAAACGGTTCTCAGTAATAAATAGTTATAGTTATTAATGGCCAAGGGAAGAGCGCAATGTGCAGCTCCTGCGACCGAAATAATAAAGGTAACAAAATAGAAAGAAACAGCTAAAAAATTAGCCTAGCTAGTGCTCCTAAAACCTGCTCGCGCTCGAATGAATTCGCTGCAGGTTTGTTTGATGTTTGACTGCTTTGCAGAAAATGCAGTTTGCTCAACTTTGCAACTTCGGCTTTCTTTTTCGGCCAGTGGTGTTTACGCGGCTCCAAACTCAACCTCCCTCGTATGGCAGTTTCTCAAATACAGCCGTCTGCTCACGCCTCACGGAGTCACGGACTCACGGTGCTGCCGTTTCGAATGTTCGGAGAAAATTGTAAGTAACGAATGCAGTCTGTGCAGTCTACCGGGTACTTTAGTTTTCGAAAATCTGACAGCTTGCCTGTAATTGCGAGGGAAATTGGCGATGAATGCTGATTGAGCATCTCACCGTTCAGCAACACCCGTTACCCGTAGCAAGCAACGAAATGGCTTCTGGAACGGCAGCAGAGTCAGTCCAGTCGGAGCCAGTCGTGGCACTGCCAGCCACGCGCTCCTTGATTAAAACCGGCGACCTGATCCTGGCATGTGATCCCTGGGTGTGGTGTTTGCAGTGGGAGCGCTACGACACGACCTGTGCGTACTGCGGCAGTGAACCGCAGAAACTGTTCAAGTGTGCAGGATGTAAACTGCATCGTTACTGCGGAGAAAAGTGCCAGGTACGTGTCGCAAAAAATATATTAACATAGCAGACAACTGCTGTTTTGGGCAACCTCCAAGCTTTGTTCCGCAGGTTGCCGACTGGAAAACAGAGCACAAACGAGAGTGCTGTGCTCTCAAAGTGGTAGCCCATCAAATCAGAGAGGTGCTGCGATCACATACGTGCGACTCGTGTCACAAACTAATCCTTACCGATGGTCCGCTGATATCTGGCAGCGCGAGTGCCATCCTGATGGCCAAGATTATGACAAAGGTCAAGGTAGATGCAAACTTGTCTCTTTCGCCACAGCAGAATCTTTCGCAAACGGGCATTTGTTACAGTTAAACGGGGTGGATGAGCTTCCTGGACTGGAAGGCAAGTCCCCACTGGAGATATTCGAATCGTTCCCGAAGCACCCCAAACTTGCTGTGCTGAGTGACGTGTACGTAGTACAACGTACGCTATATCTATATGGTTAGCGTGTATTGATGTTGTGGATTCGCAATTTTCGCATGATTTGCAATTTGAAATGAATACAACTCTTGTAATACGTGAAATGAACACAACTCGTATGCATTACGTAGCTCTATTTAGATTTCGCGAGATGTGTCCGGCGTTTATACAGTTGGTAGCGCAGTTCGTTCCGCCGTTATTTCCCAACGTGTATGAGTGTCTGGGCATGCTGCACAACAACAACTTTCATATCCATGGTCAGGGTCCAAGAGAATTCTTATTCGGCAATGCACTATTTCCGCACGTTCCTCTACAAAACATGAAAGCGGTATGCTGGAATAGCAACGTGATCCCGTACTTTCGAGGCAGACGACTGTACCTCTGGGCAACTGCTGACCTTCCTGACTATACCGGACTTCAAGATGTACAGCAAATCCATTTGAAAGCATAATGGTTGGCAAGGCTATGATTAATTTGCTTTGCCTTTATTGTAGCTAACATACACGGACCAGATGATTCGTTATTTCCAATATACAGCAGCGCAGCGCCGGGAAGTTTTTGCACGAACCAACGGAAATCGTACTTGTAACTGCGGTAAATGCACAGCAACATTTGTAAGTGCACAGAATGGATGTGCGACGTATATATCGTTTAAGTACTGAGCTTCATTTTTTGAACGTTCGCAGATTGCTATTAAAACCAAAACTTTTTACACCACTGGCCCATATAATAATGTGTGATCTTTTCAGTACATACGATCTTATACGGTGCTGGAGTGCTTTAGTTAAGCGTGGATGGCTTGATCTACTCTTTTTAGGAGGCGGATATAAATCCGTTAAAATGTATCACAGTCGGATGTTCTGGGCGGATTCCTGCTGATAGCCGGGCTCTTAAGCCGTGTGCACACTGCGGGGTTATTAATTCCGAGCACTTGAGCAAGTTTTGCGACTTTATGCACAAATATGACCTTATATGGAAAAACGCTCCCGATGGGAACGATGCTGACGCTGCCAAATTTCAACTGCTACGGACAATCGACACCGCCGGAATTCTGCACGGTGATGCTCATATGCTCTTTGTATGCGGATTTCAGCAAGTTGTAAAGAACGGACAAGCCGAGAAAGACTGGAAATTTGTTCATGATCTGGTTCCATGTGTTCGGTAGGAAGTCAATGATATGAAATTGTGTTGACTGTATTCACACAAAAATATATGTTACATATCCGGTGTTCTTTGTTTTAATGTGGTGCTGCGTTTCAGTGCCATATTTCCGCGATATCACATTTGGCGGGCGCACTGCTTGACAAACGCAGCAGTGTACTCCGCAAACGGTCTGCATGCGATTTTTCGCGTGAACGTCGGTCTCCGCTCAGCGATATTGCCGTTGATACTGGACGCGTACAGTTGGTCCGAGGAAGCGGTGGACATTTATGGGAAACTGTGCGGAGAGGATGCGTTGTTGACCAGAATGGCGGTGGGTCAAAAAGGTATAATTAAAGACAAGTTAGACAACATCAGGAAGTGTGAGTGCGGAGGATTAATCCCTGAATAGCTTGTACTTGTAAGTGTCTCGTTTGTTCCTTGTGTTCATGCTTCCATCTAAGGGTTCGAGCAGTGCTAATCAAATAGAAATTGATGTGAGCAAGAGTTTGTTAGTCCGGGTGTTTTAGTTCTAATGGTGAAAGTACCTTTGGATTACTTTTATTGCCGTTATGATTAGTTATTAACCTATCTGATGGTATTTACTCGTAGTTTGTTGTATAACTGTTAGTCATATCACATTCTGTTGCCGGTTTAAATCTCGCCGACCGTTCACGGACGCCACGTTTGAAAGTTTATTTTTCTGTTAGTTCCGTCATTTTAAGGTCATATTTGGCTTTTTTCCCTGAGATATGAAGAGTGGCACTAGCGTGATGATTGATAGTGACATTGCATGCCAATTATCGGATGTGTATGATTTTAAAAAAAACTGCTCATGACGGTGCCTCGTAATCACCACCATGCCTCTTCGCTAGGAGTAATCAGGTTTTCCACCTGATCACGGATGAATCCTTTGCACAGGCATCCCCGAACTCGGGGGATCCGCCCTAATCAAGCAAAAAACTTGCATGCTACGTAATAGGAATGCATCATATGTTTTAGCCGCATACAATAAGAACCGTTGGATCCTTGTACGACCTTTGCAATTAACGCATAAAAACCCGAGTGATACAAACTTAAGGTAAAAAAAATACAGTTTTTTTGATTCGCAAAGTGGACTCGAGTCTTCACTCGTCAGAACTTTGTCCGATGAGACCAAATCAACACTATAACACAAAAAGCCAGACTTCTGCTTTAGATGGTTGGATGCCTGGAGTAAAGACGTTTGACACTTGTCTGCCTCAGTCCACAACCAATCTGGATATGCGATGCGGTATACATGCCGGCATGCTATCCGACACCCATTCATCCTCCACAAAAGACACGTCGGACTGTACGTACGGGTATAAGACATGGAAAACGCTTTTTTCCACACTGACATTGTACAAATTACACCATATGTCATCACCACAAGAATAACACGGTTTCGGGTACGGCGTGGGCCATTGTAAACATTCCCAATGGCACTCTGGCCGTTGTATTCGGATATGTACCGTGGTTATTATAACATTCATCATGCACCGTGACCAGAATTGTGCAATTCATCAGTGCAGCGACTGCTCAACTGCTGCCGGAAGAGAACGGAGATCACTGCACACACATTCCAGACCCAAAAATAGCTGCGGATAAGGAGGGAAATGAGCGTGAGCCCTGGTTGCCGGTACATATCGATGGTGTGTAATTGCAAGCATCCACCGCACAAAGTGCTTCCAAAGGATTGCATCCGCTGCAGCGTTCAGCATATAGGATTTTGCTGCTTTACGACGAGGTTTTATAAATGCATCCGCGCGATGCTGCTGGCCCGTGCCAGTGAGATAGTTTTATGTTAAACGCTCGCTGCGTACTCACTTGCGCCGGTATCGATCCAGTGTTTTATGCGCGTGCGTTTGTACATGTGGGATCTTTTTTTCCTCCTACGCACATCAGCCATAATTGTTCACAAGACATTATTCTTGCTGGCAGAGTAATCGTGGCACGTAGCCCTTATCAGACTCCCCGAAAGCCGTTTACAGACGATCGATTTCTCAGTGGAAAAAATTGACCTGGATAACAGTTTCCATTTCTATGAGTTCACTTTGACTGGGGAACGGCGGCCGCATTCAATTTTCTCGATAGAGTAAACAGTGCCATCCTCGTACACAACAGTGTGTACGTTGTTTTAGGCTTTCACTGGATCTTCTGTGTATGCGCATCGCATCTGTTCACTGTGTGTGTGTATCTCTGTGTGTTGCGGCATATGATGAGCCGAAAGGAAATCCACGGCACTGGCTCCAATCGAGCCCATTCTCCCGCATATCCACCGTCGTATACCACGCATATACCACAACACAGCCACATATCAACAACACCGCACAATCCGGCCGCAGGCACTGCTGTTGACTATGCCAGCGGAAGTGCAACGGCCTCCTCATCTTACGATATCCAGTCAGCGCAAAATCCGCGCCAGGGCACAACATCAGCAGCTGCTGCCTCGGCGAGTGAGCATGAACTGCGGCATGCGCAGTATCCCGAACCAGCTTATATAACCGAGCATCTGCGCCATCAACAGCATTTGTTGCAACAGCGCGCCACGGCCGCTTCTTCCCGACCGGGTGCCAGTTCACCGCGTAGTTTTAATCATCATCATCATCATCACCGTCCCAGTCCGGTGCAGGTGCAGTACGATAGCGAGGATATCGTCAACCAAGAGAATCAGTTGAGTTTCGGGCGCAGTATGCAGGAAGTGCACATGCGGGAAGGACGAGAGGAACGCATGGAGCTACATCCGCCGTATCGGGCTGCCGGGACGCCGGGCGTTTACAACAACGACTACAATGGACAAAGACAGAGTAAGTTACGTGGCCGGAAATGGGTAGATTGTGATTCGGTGTGACGGGCTGGAAAATATTTATTGCACCCGTGATTGACCAGAAAATCGTCTTCGTGATCAAGCTGAGAAATTTATTTTCTGCATGGCACGCCTAACTGTGCAGCATCATTATGCAGTCACGTTAACACAATTTCCGCTGATTTCGTTTATTAGGCTAATGTTAAGCGCCTTATGTTATTGTGAGAATATTTCGGTTTTGCATTGTGTCTAGGTACAGCAAAGATACTCGTAGTTAAAATTAAGAACACTCTTTTAAAATTAAATACACTTTGTAGTACGATAATTCTTATACACGCTAGTGCAGATAGCATAACGCTCGGCTTAACATGATTTTTTTTGTTGCAATAATTTCCAGTTGAACGGTATAAAAACGTACGTGCATGTACAGGACAACGGCGAAGAAAGTATCACTTAATGACAGTTTCTATGGAATTGGTTTCGTTTGAAAATTTAAGTCAAATTGTGTCAGATTATGTGAAAATTTTGATCGAAAATTCGGTAGCGATTAATTCACAAAAGAAAAAAATGCTAAAGAGCGGAAGAAAATTCAGTAATTACTACGCTTAGCAGATATGTATGTACTATGTACTGTATCTCATAATATTGTTTGAGCAGGTGGTCGGTTTCCGGTTTCCGCTATTCTTCCCGAAGTGTATACTGTATACACAGTAGTAAACAGAGATTTGTCCGTCGAAAGCTGAGAGGATTTATCGATTAGTACACTGATCAATTACTAACCAGCTAGGTGTTAGTTACTTCACAGTGCATTAAAACCGTTTTTTTTCTGCTTGGCACTTAATATGCATTGCTTTGCCATTGGCGGTCAGTGAGCAGATTTAAACCCAAAACCAGGCATACGCAAATAGCTGCTTTGTTCCCTGTTGCATGTGAACCGTTGTGGTGATAATCTTGTTGATTTAAGTTGACGTGTGATGACTACTAATGCAGGAAGATTGTTCGCAATTGCTGGAAATTAATCTTAGTCTGTAAGAAACCCGTCCTGTAGAAATGAAGATGTTGCATTGCTGAAATTAACCCAACTAGCGCGCAATATCGTGCTAGATGGTTTTCTAGTGAAATCAACTTACGCACGGCTAACAGATCCTAATTGTATAGTTCAGGGAGAAATGGGAATATCGCCACCCAACGTAACTGGAAACGGTTGTACTTCTTAGGTGAGAGCACTAACTCCGGACCGGGATTCTGTGCCATCGTCCTGTGGCTGCTTTCATGGGTGTTAGTGCTAGCCACACTGCCGTTCTCCCTTTGCATTTGTTTTAAGGTAAACGCTTTTTGCAAGCTTCCACTACGGCAGTGCAAATATTTCAACAAACCATGATTATCCCTTAATCCACCACTGACACATATACTCATTTTACCGTTTGACCGCTGTGTACAGGTGGTCCAGGAATACGAGAGAGCCGTCATTTTCCGTTTGGGTCGTTTGGATCCCGGCTCAAAAGGTAACGGAATGTACCACAAAGTCCGAATCATTAACCGATGAATATTGTTGGTAATGCAGTTCAGTGCTGCACTAACCAAAAGTAACTACCGGGTGGCTGAACAAAATGGCAGTCTCCTGCTTTCGTTTGTATCTCGCAGACCGTTTGTCGCACCATAAACTGTTTAAGCTTGTTCGATAGAGAATTTTATTAGCTACAAAACTTGAAAAAAAGTTTTCGAAAAAATTAAGCCGTCTTCTTTTGCAATGGTGCCAAATGAAACCGTCTGAAATTTTTCGTGTCCCAGCTCACCAAACATAAAATCTTGTGCCATTTCTTCCCGTTACGGACTTTTTAAACATTTTTAACTGTTTCCTTTAGCAAAACAAGTTTTCTTTCAACAGCGAAAAAAGTTGCGGACATGCTGCAAACGCTGAACGAGTTATGCACTCATGACACATTGTGACTTTTCCAAAAAATGTCGATTTTTTATTTGGTATTTTCGAGTAATTTCGGTTAAAATTTTTGGCTGCATGACAGGTTGCACCAAAAAATGCAGGTTTAAATTCAGAATGTAGCTAACACATTGCCTTTCAGAAAAAATATTAAACCATTTAAGCTTTAAGAGCGCTGGTTAGAAATTTGCTTTCAAAAACTTGGTTTGCCGGTTTCACGAGAATTACTCGTGCAACGTCTTTGCTATTCAGCGCACTGGCCAAGCACGGTTGCTAGAATACTGCAGTTCCTTACAATAAAAAAAAACGAGAAACAACCCCTCTACCAAAAACAGTAAAATAAGCTGCATTAATGCCATTAGTTGGAGAGCAAGAATTTTTAATTTAGAAACGGATAATTTTAGATTTTCGCTTCCAGGACATCGTCCAAACCCAGCCAGTTCTACAAAACAATTTATAAAAAATTTCGGCCTTATGGTAAGTTTGACTTCACTTAACTTTTTTATGTTAAAAGCAATGCTCTATCGAATGAAAATCAGATAACGTCAATTAAGTGTTGGACGGATCCAGCGCACCATGATAAAACAGACGGCCATTTTGTTCAGCCACCCGGTAGATCGCGATTCTTATTTTCCGCCTGTAACAAGTCGTTTTTATATAGGCCCAGGAATTTTCTTCGTTTTACCATGTATAGGTGAGTCGTTATTTGTACACTTCAGCTTGGGCCTACATACTCTATTTGTACTTGGCAGCTGGTAGAAGAAGCATTTACGTGATTTGCTTTCTGACAGTTGTTGTAAATTTTCAGAGAATTATACCAAAGTGGATATGAGGTAAAATGTTATAATCAAGCGGCGGGTTTGCTTTTAACTTTTAAGCGATACCATACTGTAAAAGTGTTACTTCGAGATGGGTTAAATGATCACATTAACATAGCAGCGAAGTCAACGGAAATGCAGTTATCCCCATTGGTGTTCTAACAAATGAGAGCACTAATTTGCATCCTCTTCTAGCTCGAAGTATGATGTATCTCGACATTAATGGAAGTTATTTTGCAGGAGCACCTTATTTGATATTCCCCCACAGGTACATACCAGCCATTAAAAACTGTCATCCGCATTTGCATTTTGTTTGGATTAATTTTATGACATCTAATATCCGACTCTTTGCAGGAAATTTTGACGAAGGACTCGGTAAGGTGTCTGTACTCATGCATCAGCAAAATAACCACATACAGAGCATATGGTTTGTAAATAATTGTGATGTATGAGTTATGTGTCCAGTTGATTGAGCGCAAGGTCAGAGTTTACTGAATGCAAAACATATTGGCTAAATAGTTATTGCTACAGCCAGTAGCAGGCGTGTTTGAAATCGTTTGCGTATCAAACTTGCTGTTGACAAAAAGTGTCATGGAGCTCAAAGGGCACACAAATAAGGCTTTGATCTGACGAAAGGCTTGTGTGGTTGCAGGTGACCGTGTCTGTCGATGCAGGCAAGTGAAGTCTTACGAATTTAATTGTCATTTTAGTCGCACTCGGCAAAACATGTTGCAGTTAGTACGAGTACCGTGCCTTATAAAGGGAAATGACCTTAGTGACAATTACAATAAACTCACAGTGCATTACGACCAACGTAATAATAATTATTGCATTGCAGTTGTATACTATCGCATCTTCAATGCTAATTTGTCGGTAAGCATTTCATGACTTGATTAAACTGCTGCATAATGCGATCTCGTGCCACTAAATTTCTGCCAGCATATAACTCGTAAACATACGAACTGAACTTTAGGTTGCCAATGTGGAAAACGTCCATCATTCCACGCGCTTATTGGCTCAGGTTGGAGAAAAGATCGAACTGACGTAATTACAGTATTAAAATCCGCGGCTCAAATTTGATCGAAATTTTAGACAACACTGCGAAACGTCCTGGGAACAAAAGCACTGCATGATTTATTGGGAGACCGGTAAAATATCGCTGATTGTTGACATTTGAATGGACGCTACAAATGTGAACTTGCTGTGATCCGTAATTTCGGCATTGTTATGTAACGCTGCGATTTGAGGCAATCGCATGTACATAGCACCTTGCTTTTTATTCCAGTGAAATTATCAGCAACACTGTTCAGGTCAGTTTAGATGAGTCTACTGAAGCCTGGGGGATCAAAGTGGAACGAGTTGAAGTGTAAGTGTATCCCACATGAGTTAAAATGAAACTGCTGTAACGTGTAAGTATATAAAATGAATCGTGAAACTGCACTCGTACAATTCATTTTGTCAGCGGCAGTGTTGCCAGCGTTGAAAACCGATACTAATTTTAGAAGTTTAATAAGCAGCACATCCAAGATGTGATTGCTGATCTTTTGTTTATGTTGCAGAAAGGATGTCCGACTTCCGGTCCAGCTTCAGCGCGCTATGGCTGCCGAGGCGGAAGCCGCTCGCGAAGCCCGAGCCAAGGTAAAATACAAACTTCCCAGTCATGTGTATCTGTGACGTACATGCGCTTGGCTACCGTAACTCGAAAACACCTTGATCTCTTTAAGGTCATCGCCGCTGAGGGCGAGCAGAAAGCAGCACGTGCTCTGAAGGAAGCCGCTGACATCATTGCCGAGTCACCGGGTGCACTTCAACTGCGCTATCTGCAGACCCTGAACACCATCTCCGCCGAGAAGAACTCCACCATTATCTTCCCCATTCCTATGGATCTCATTACGCAGTTTCTGCACCGATAGTCGGCCTACGCGCTTACGTGTGACGGTGCGAGATTGAATTTATGACTTACTAGTATCTTATTACTTTTCATAGCAGTTTTTGTGCTCCACGATGCTGTAATTGTTATTATGTTGTCAAAAACCATAACTTGCTCAGTAGTTCAGTGCTACTTGCTTTTGCTGTTGCGGTTGTGCTGCTTGTAACGCAGCAGCTAGATATGTAAACAGGTAATGGTAACAGTCTGTAACTTGTGACAGAGGCCAGATTTATAAAGATTTATAAGGACAAAGTTCCAAAGTTGTTCATCTAAGCTTGCCCGAATTTCCAAAATCATATTTTCCTTTTCCACAGTGTACCTTTTAAGAATGGGTAAACTCTCAGTTCTTTTTCTTTGCGAAAAAGAAAAAACTTGGTTTCCGTATTGGCAATTCGAAATGTTTTCGCTTGCATTACTATGATGTTCATATTGCTAGATTGGAACAGAATTTTTTCCCATGACGTTAGTGCACCTTGCACCTATAAGACTCATGTCTCGTCCTATGGCTGTCTACGATGAAAGCACATTTGCAAATTACTCGTATAAATATTGCAGAGGTTGGAAACTTAGATACATTCTCGATATATCTATATAACCCAGAAAGGAACTAACTTTTTCGTGCTTCCGTAATTACGTAAAAGTCTGTCATTTTGCTACGGAAGTCGGGAGGTGTAGTTAGTAGCTATCCTAGTGCAACCTGTTGGTTGGCGGGGACATTCACCCATTCCAGTTGTCGGTATTAATAAAAACCACATTGAACTAAAAGTACTTATGTATACCTGTCCTCCGTTGAGCATGCAATAAACACAGCATAACGAGAAGCAGTATAAATCATGTTTAGGTTTACATCCTTACCTATATCGACGTTTTGGATTAATTACTGCTAGATAAAGCAGTCACACTAGCAATGTAAAAAGCCGAAAGCAACCGAATTATTACGAGAGACTGCAAAACGTGTAAATTGTGATTACATACCAAAGGGCCTGGGCCATTATGCGCAGTGTGTCGCTCTCGGACCGACCGCTTAAAACTAGCAATGTACAGTAGATTTTCATGTCGGGTTTCCATTATCTACTCGTTTGATCTTACCGGTTTCGGAACCTTACCGTCAGTGCCCAACGTTTGCAAATCGGAAAACTGTCCAGACCGAAAACAGCTGACCTTCGATCATGGAAATAGTGGAAATAGTGGAAAAAGTAACTTGCTTGCGTTGCCCTTTTGTACGCTGCAGTGTGATTAGGACATTTCTACTATTCTATCGCTCGCTTCTATTATTACCTGAAGTCCAACGATTCGTCAAGATCCGGACTGGGAGAAGCCGAGAAGGGTACTGAGGCATTCATTCTTCCTGATTCGGGAGAAGGTCAAAATAAAAAACAACATCAGCACCAAATCAGCATCAAACACGCATGAAAACATCAGCATCAAATCTTGGCAATAGATTATAATACGGACTGAACACTGTTATTACGTACATGCGGCACTGTTATTACGTACATCCGGTACGACAAATCAGTTAATTATATTGCTAATAATACCGCGAGACAAGTATTGATTAAGCAAAAGATCCAGTTATTTTTCCTTACAGAATTTCCTAGCATCGAGAGATGATTTTCAACCAACTGCACTATATTTAACACCACAGAAAAGGCCGTCGAAATTCCGCTAATAATTCTGTAACTGTCTGTGTTGACACCTTTCATGACCAAGTACTTTTTGGATAACGATTATGCAACAGGTCCTTTAGGTTATCCAAGCGTTATGCTCCGAATGTACGGTGATATCTGTTACCTTTTCGAGTGCGTTGAACATTCTGCAAGCCTCTTAAAAATGCCCGGAAATCGATTGGCCGATTCTTGGAGACAGATTCAAATTTCATTTATAAGGTGCAAAAGTTATTTTTCCGGTGTCACTGCTTGAATTGCAAAACCAAGTATCTGTTGTTACCGCTGTTGGATCTATTGGGATTTTTAAAAATTTTTAATAGGACTATCTCACCAATCCGTTCCTGTTCGTTTTTTAACTACCCGTAGTACAGCACGTTTTTGATGAAGTCGCGTGTCAGTTTCATCGTAATGCGAGTGTACTTTCTGAGCGCTCATATCTGTACTTTATAATTAATGCTTTGTAAACGTTGACGAAGTCAAGCAGTGCAACAACACAAACTAACATGCTGCTTTGCAGTCCTTGATTTTGCTACAAAAGGTACAAGCATTGCCGGTAGTATGTGTTCATTGTCGAAGAACAAGCATTGAATATCGATTTATCAATTTCGTGCGATTGACTCAAAGGGTCGTGTTGCCGACATCCAGCAGGTGCTGTTTTACAAAAATAACCGGCTTCTTTTCATTGCCATATTTTCGATCGGAGCGGTATTACTTTTCATTCCGTCCTATCCATAATTGCCTTCACAGGGACAGGATACTCGCCGAGGTCATGCTGATTTTCGGTGTTATGCTGATGGTTAATTATATAGTGATTGCTGAGACCGCCAAAACATTAAACGTCATACTGGTGGCCATTGGACAGAATCCAGCTTACGGTTACGCGACAACTTTGCCGGTTTACTATGTCGCGCTTGACCACTTGCGCCCGCAGTTTCCAAATGTTCTTAATAATATATCCATACATACCGTATATTTGCCAGGCGCATTCACTTGTGCCGCGGCTGCGGATGCGATGATCCCTTTAGCGGGGGAGATACAGCAAATCCTCATCCGACTTACCGGACTTACTGTCATAATGACTCCAGGTGCGTTATGGGAACATTAGCTTATGTTGCAACTTGACCTTATGGTATTTGCTTATTTGTAGCGTTGTTCTCCGCTCTTTGCTTTGCAGGCTGTAGTGCGGAAGTAATGGTACTGGGCGACTTTGCTCGAGGTACGTACAGTGCAGAAGTGTATAAAACGAAATTAAGCGGCTAGTCTGGCTGCAGAATTAGGTTCCAAAATTGCAGACCTACCGGATTTTAATTATCAACTCGATACTCCATACGAGTATATGTAATTTTTGATTTTCAAATGTATTTATGTTTTATGAAATAAATTACGGATTATTATGAACCCATTTAGTGTACTTGATGGATATGGCCGTACGATGGTGCATACTGCAGACTTTATCTGCATATTTTAACTGATACAGGATACTCGTACTCGTAAATCTGTTTTCATGCTAACAGCAAAATTTTACTTTTTCTGGTGTTTATTTTACAACAGAGTGGAATGTCTTGTTCTTATCCAGGTAAGACCAGAGGGTTTAAGCGAGCTTGCACATTTAGCTTAAATTTTGGAAATTAGCGCAGATTCACTCGATGTGTAAGATCTTTGCGTAATTGTTTACGTAGCACCCCTCATTGGGCCCTCAATGCGTACTTGGGCCACATCCACTCAATCGATTTTTATGACGGAACACTTTTGGCATTCTGCACGTAGCTAGGACGAATCTATCAGCTAATCTATAGCACGATTTTAAATTCGTATGCGTTTTGCAAGACAGACAACTCCAGCGGTTCTGGTCAAAACAAGAAGTCCAAGAAATATGAAAATACAGTTTTTGAGAACACAGCCGTACACAACAATGCAGCCAAACAATGCTGCCCAGCCTTCGATTAATCGATTACCGTAAATTTTTAAAATTTTACGGCTCGGTTCTTTGAATATCTTTGCCAAGTGCCTTTTCGTTTATTCAAGCAGCGATTAGTTAGCCGTATGCAATCAATACAGCTGCTGCTCCAGATGTTGTTAAATAACCGGAAATACAGCAAGTGTTATTGATATCGTCATAGCTCCTTGTTACATGAAATTACGTGACCCACGTGGCAGCAGAAAATGTCAAGTGTCCTGTACACACTGCTTAAATTTAACAACACCGGAAAGATGTGATAACTAATCGTACACCCGTACTGTTTACGTGGATTGTAAAAAAGAGATACTGTAAAGTAAAGTATCACAATATCTCAGTGCAGTATAACGGAAATAGATAAAAAGAAATGCAAGGTTCATAAAAGAGAGAAATGATTTTTAAGCGCATAAAGTAAAATTCAGTAAAATTTCGGATTCAGTAAAATTTTAAGCGCAGCTGCACTTGCTAATGAGCGACACGCCCCTTCACCTGCCTTAACATGAGGGTATGCATACAACTCACAATACAACCGACCGTAGCACCGCCGGTGACCAAGCATTGGCCAATAAAGCACGCTATCCAACGGTGGTGACATGTGCTCCTCCTGACCATCCCGCCATCTCCCTGGCAGCCCAGACGTTTCTTCAACGCTACAAATGGCAGACCGTAGCGTTTTTCTGCGATGACCTCAGCGAGTATCCCGGCTTAGGCACATTCTTCTACCTTTCGTGCCGCAACGTGAAGAGACTCATGGAGACTCAATTAGGCCGGTTCAATATTTACATGTATCCTTTCGATACACCAAACTTTACCGATTTTACGGGAATTTTAACGTCCGTGCAGAGCCGCGCCAGAGGTAAGCTAACGCTATGGACACCACTGGTGCATCTAATCCAGGATCCATAATTATTCTAATCATTCATTCATTCATGTAATATTCATATTCATTCTAATTTGGTTATTAATGCAACTGCATGTGGTAGTGGTTCACAATCTGTTTGCTTGCAGTGGTAATTATCTTCAGCCTCCCAAAAGTTGTTCGCCAAATTCTGGTACAACCGAAATGCTCTGAAATGAAATAAAATATAAGAATGAAATGAGATGTAAGAATGTTTTGTGTAATTCTGACCGCTTTAACTGCAGGTTACGGCGTATCGATTGAACATGACAAACGGCGATTACGTAAGCAAAGTTGCGATGTTGATTTTACATAGCTGGTCAATGGCAATCTACAATACTACTTTCTCCAACCTATTGAAGATCGGTTTTGCAGATTTTTTTGTCATCCAGAATGGCGCGGGCTCCTGGCGAAGGAAAACAAACGTGGAAATATAACGATAGTGACGATCCCGTACGGTATACTTCTACTTAAACTTCCCTGCCGGCGATTTGCTTCGCCCGATAATTCAACGAACGAACAAAACTCTTCGCAGACTGCATTCGAGGCTTTTAGAAGTCTGATATACTGGGAGCATCCAGCTGCTCAATGGGACAAAGTAATGGATGTGATGGACGACGTTGCTCGTTATGCACAGGCCAATTTCAACCTTTCCCTTACTGAGGACGATAAGGTGCATAAACTGCATAATTATGGCCAACTTCGTAAATGCATTATTCACTAACAGATTAATACGTTAACCTACATCGCAAATCTTTGTTTTAGTACAACGACTATTCGGTTACGGCTTATGAAATCACTTCGGCACTGGCAACGGTTCGTATTCCATGTTAGCTTTGCTGGATACTTCCAATAAACTGGCTTAGAGTAACCTTTTCTTCGTTCTCCCCTACCGGTAGTTGTGCACTATTGTACATGTACAGTACTGGAAACGGTTACATTACTTTCCGCAAACTACAGATACTAAGTGATATTCGCAGATTTGATTGTTGTTGTCCAGGTGTTAAACGAAAGCTACACATTGCCGGACGAAGAGCTGCTGGATGGTAGGCAGTTCGCCAAGAAATTCTGGAACAGAACATTTAGCTTTCCATGGCGTAATATAACGATTAGTCCAAACGGGATGCGACAAGGAGACGTATGCTTTTACCGTCTAAACCAGACTAGCGGTGCCATGGAGGTACGAGAATTACTAAAGGTCACAAAAAACTCCCAGTTATCCTACCGCAGTACTTACCTAATTAAAAACCTTGGTGATACCATTATATCCTGGCAAATTTTCTTGCGTTTTGCCAATTTCATCGCGTTTTGTTAGGAAGCCTGGCATTTTTACGCAGCAACTGGCCTCTTGGTCAACGTATCCCCACTGGCAGATGAATGGCGCAGTGCACTGGGGCCGCCTACCAATATGCCTGTGTGTGGATATCTCAACAATTTGTGCGACCAATCCGGTAACAGCCACAAATCTTCTTCCCATTGAGCACATTGTAGATCTTTATCTAAGGACCGTGTTTGCCAGCTAAATACGACAATTAACAGTCAGTCGTGCATTCATACAGACTCGGCCCGCACGGCGGTCATCGCAATTGTTGTGTCCGTGTCCCTCATCTTCCTGATAGCAATGACCTTTCTGGCATACAGGAAAGTGTTGTATTGCACTACTTGCTGCAGTAAAATAAAGTTTTATGACGATCTATAGAAGTTACATGAACAAGAAAGAAGCTAACAGTCCCTGGTGGTATCTGCATTTCGACAAACCAGACGGGAATGCGCTTGAGTATTATACCGAATTTTCCACGCGCCACAATCATATCAGCGCCATCAAGGCAAAGCTGTCCTTGTATAACAACGAGATTATGTGGACCGAACGCTTTCCTTGTGCACTGTCGGCTAGTCAGATTTATGCCGTCCGATTGGCTAGGCAAACTTTCAATTGGGTATTTGTCTTCCTCTCATTAGACGCTAATTCTCGTTTTCTGCAATCAATATCCGTGAAAGCGTCATGCTTCCACAGATCAGAAACTCTCAACATCCAAACATCGGGAGTTTTTATGGAGCTACTCGAGACGGGATAAACACGTGCTTATTGTACGAGTATGGTTCCAGAGGAAATTTACGGTTACTACTTAGCGATGAAAACATTCCGCTGGATATCGACCTGCAAATGGCTCTAATTCGAGAGATATCAGCGGTAAGTTTTTATATGTAACAATAAATTTTTAGGTCATAATAATGTGAGCAGTAATACATGTACAGTTTAATTTGATACTAGAAATTATGCAAGACTCGTTCTTACTTGTTCATAATACAAAACTTAATGATTACGATTTACGTATTACGTATGGTACGGATATTGGTAATGCACATAAATTATGTTGCGTACTGGTGACCCAATAATTTAATACTAGCGTCAATATGCTAATGTCTCTGCTGTTCGTAGGGTGTAAAATACATTCACTCCAGTCCGTTGACATTTCACGGCGCTCTTTCCAGTCTGACGATTATGGTCGATGATCGTTTCGGGATCAAACTGTCGGATTACGGGATGACCAATATCGTCTCCAGTTTGACAGGTTTCCATTTGGCCGACAAAAACGACTGTCTGCAGCTGTGGATGGCGCCGGAAGTAGTAACAGACGAGGAATACTCGGGCAGCAGGAGCAGTGATATATACAGTCTGGGCGTGATCATTGCCGAAGTCTTTACCAGAAAACTTCCGCTGGACGCCGTCCTTTCTGATCAATCCCGTATTCAAGGTGGTCGACTTTTTGTAAAATCGCTCAACTATATGTTCGCAGCGCAATCAATATCGAATCCAGTTAATTATCTACATGACTTGAATGACCTGGTTGTTTTAGATTGTATATATTTGCTGAAAAAATCACCGAGCATCCAGCGCATCGATTACACAAAAGAAGATATTCCTCCGCAAGTTGCCAATTTATTACGTCAGTGTTTGCTGGACAATTCGGATCACCGACCACAAATTAAAAATGTTCATAAAGTGGTTGCCGGTTCATCCTCGGCCGGTGTTGTGGACTGTGTTATTTCTCGATTAGCGTGCTATGCAGTCGAGCTGGAAAGGCGGATCACTGAGCGGACCATGGAGCTAATTAAAGAGGAAGAAAAGGTCAACGAGTTACTCCGAGATATCTTGCCTGAGTAAGCTGCACTTACGGATAATCGATCGATTTGTGAATTTATCCAAACCCAAATCCAAACCTTACGGTACCCAAACCTAACTGTATTTGCAGGAGCATCGTGCGAAAACTACGCAATAAATTACCGATGATACCTGAACACTTCCAAGATACTAGCGTTCTGTTTACTCATTTCCCGGAGTTTGCGCTGGTATGCTCGCGCTGTCAACCGTTATTCATTATTCGTCTGCTTCATCAAATCTACTTGTTGTTGGATGGCATTATCGAGGAACAGCCAGGAGTGTACAAAGTGGAAACGATCGGAGATTCGTACATGGTACTGCATGGTATAACGGATTAGTATTTGAAAGTACATATTCCTTAATTAAACGTTCAGCGCTTGCACGCCGCTTATTATTAATGTGAACATGGAATATAGATATGTATCGATTACTACCCAGTAGTAAATGTGAACATTCAACAGTTACTCAGATTCGGTCTACATTTTTTTAGTACCGTACGTAACTACATGCCTGAAACTCTCGTCATACGTTCACACCGATGCTAATATAGGGGGAAAAATGTGTCTAGCCGAACCAATCCCTTGTACTTCTGATGTAAGCCAGCTGGTGGTTTACGTTGTGGCTGCACAGCGTTTTATGTAAAGCGCTGCTATTAAGACTGTGCGGCATTGACGGTACATGTGGAATTAGCTGCACCAGGCAGGTCCGGGCTATAATACAGTTTTAGCCTGTTTACCTGCAGTTGTACGAGTGCAGCTTACCTGTTATCAGTACCTGCAATCTTAATAGCAGCGCTTTACATAAAACACTGTCAAGCCACAACGTAAACCACCAGCTGGCTTACATCAGAAGTACAAGGGATTGGTTCGGCTAGACACATTTTTCCCCCTATATTATTATCTGCTTGTAGGTGGTCAGCGGCGTTCCAGTGTCCAATGGCAACCTGCGTCATGCCGGTGAAATTGGACGTTTGGCCTTGAAGATGCTAGCAGCCATTCAACCGATAGTATCGGTTGTTCTCACAGGTGTCGACTTCCATATGCGTCTGGGCATGCACTCAGGTAACCGGGAACTGGTAACATGGCATAGGCGGAATAGAGACGGGTTGCGACGCATCTTTGACGAAGTACAGCTACTGACACAATATCTGCCGAAATTTTAGGAGCATGTGCTGCCGGCGTCGTCGGTAATCGGATGCCTCGTTATTGTTTGTAGGTATTTTGCATGTGATTACATGTATGTAGTTAAGTAAATGGAATGCGTGCAAGCTCTTTTACTGAAGGACTACAATGCCAGAAAATTTTGTCTAGGTTTGGTGACACTATCAATACCGCAAGTCGTATGGAAAGCCATGGCGAAGGTACAGATAACAATCATAAAGTACAGTACTGTCCCGTACCACGCGCGCCATTTATCTTGTTTGCAGACTCGTAATTCAAACACATGCTACCGTTTCGGTGTCTGTATTTTGGGATAATTCTTAAGGCACTAATCAATAATAAGTACCGCATTGAACGAATTACGTGCGCGATGGCAGCTGAATATACAGTAATAAACTTTAAACACATGGAATTTACCAACCAGTAATGTCAATCGTTGATGTTATATAGTCTGTACAGTGTGTTCATATATTGTACGATACTTTTATGAGTTTTACCATAGGAGGGAAAATACACATCAGTCAAAGTAGTCAAAGGCTTTTGGATACCATTGGTGGCTACCGAATGGAGTCGAGAGGTTTCATTGACATAAAGGTCAGTTAACAATAACGTATGTTACTTGCTCGTTGTAGTCGTTAACATCGATGCGTCAATCCTTGCGATCGAAAGTAAAGGTTTAAACTACAAAAAGAATCATTTGTAATAATATGTAATAATTATTAGCATTTGTAATAATTAAAAGTGTTACGACAATATTACATTTTGTGGTTAAAATTCGGTTTTTTTGCTTTCACAGGGAAAGGGCAAGGCAGAAACGTATTGGTTATTGTCCAGAATATGACGTGCCACCTTCGAGCATGTGCTTCTGTTACCGTATGATCGACTTTGCTTTCCGTGGAGCGTGTTTGAAGTTTTAAATAGCTGATGTGTTTGAGAAGCAATATTCTACAGTATGAGAAAGGGGACAAAAGTAAAAAAATCGCATCTCGTATCGTGTAACTGAATACAGTTAATTGCTAATTTTTGTATCCTCTATCGATAAAGGATAATACAAAAATTAACAATGGATATCGATATCGAGAACCATTTGAATAGCTTACACGAATGTATTGCTGTTAACTTTTATGACGTTGTAATCTACTCAAATTGTGACAGTAATGCGGGCGGTATTACTTATGGGTAACCCGAAATGTATGGCACTGACATCTCAACGACATAATATCCAGTGTCCAATGTGCACTGTCCATTATCCAATGTCCACTGTCCAATATCCACTGTCCATTAGACTCGCTTTACTTCGCAGTAAGTATAGGTTGCATAGCAACTAGAAGTGCAGCACTGCTGTCAGTTCCCGTCGGATACCGAACAGCGGCTGGATCCCCTTTGAAGGCCAAGGCCATCAGTAATGCCTGGCTCAAAAAGTTCCGCTGTTGCGCTAATTGCCGGTTTGGGAGCAGACGGCGAAGAAGGTGCGCGACGAGTGCACAATAATAATATTGTGCAGAAGTGGCGTCTTACTTGATTTTATTCGTGATTTTACAGCCATTGCACCATCTGTGGACCCTCCAGTTGTTAAGTGACAACGTAACAGAAGCACGCGTGCGGTGGCCCATGCCACAGGCTGTTTTAACGTAAATCTTTGAAAATTCATAACTTTGTTCATTCCTGCATTAAATTTTTATGTATAGTCTTGAAAAATGCAGAATAATACACAGTATTAGGCAAAATAAATTCTTTTTTGTTTTTCTTTCAGGGTTATGCACTGTTAGCCTGTACTGCTAGCATAGCCGCCTATGGAGGATTTGTCATTGGCGGCTATGTTAACCGCAGTGGCTCCTAGTGCGTTACCCTGAAGAAGAAACAGAGAAGCATTTATTTTTTCTAATGCTGTGTATTATTCTGCATTTTTCAAGACTATACATAAAAATTTAATGCAGGAATGAACAAAGTTATGAATTTTCAAAGATTTACGTTAAAACAGCCTGTGGCATGGGCCACCGCACGCGTGCTTCTGCTACGTTGTCACTTAACAACTGGAGGGTCCACAGATGGTGCAATGGCTGTAAAATCACGAATAAAATCAAGTAAGACGCCACTTCTGCACAATATTATTGTGCACTCGTGCGACACGGTATGCCTACACCCTGCTTTTGCCAAACCTCTAACATTATACTTCCCGATGGCTGTGCAATGAGTAGTAATGGCCGCAAATTTTTGTCGTTAAATAATTTATTAATAGTCTATGGCCGAATCTGTCTGGCAGTGGTTTGTTATAGGTGTTGCTGCTAGTTGTTCCTCTTTTGATCCACGCGTTATGAAACAGGGATTTGCGAATATTACTTAACTTTCAGCTGGCATCGGTGACATGCTGTAGTTGACGCTTTTATGGTTTGCCTTACCATGAGTTTACGTTTTGTAAATGTACCACTGGAACGTAACGGAAATGCATTTATTTTGTAATTAATTCGCATAAATTCTCAGGCGGAAGAAAGTATGATATAGGTTTCATTATGTTTGTGCCTTTAACAGCTCATTCCGTTCAAGAATTAGCACTATTCCATCATCAAAAGTATGTTAAGCGAATATCTGTAATACATTTGGACTATCCGGGTGATTGATGCACAGCATCTAACGAAAAGTGCACTACTAACGATATTGTATTGTATCTGTACACCTGCGCACGTGAAGAGCAGATCAATATTGTTGAAACAACATTTAACAAAAAAGCGTCGAATCCAGTATTCCACAAATTTAACAAATTAATACTGTACATCGCATAAGTAGATTATGCAGGAACATTTGTGCTGCTGACAAGGGTCTCGCGGACAGTCTGTACAGGAACGCCGACCCGTGTGGCCATGGCTTCTAAGTGGAACTCCCCTCCGAAGAAGTCGTCGAATGTGGACAACTTGCCAGACGGTGCCGCATCAGATTCTGCACCTGCAAGCGAGCACACATTCTTGCCTTTATACTGTGCCGATAAGTATAATAACTGCACTTTGCATACCTTTTTCTTCCTTATTAGAATCCTCTTCCGTTTCCCCATCTTCTGGATTTTGCGCACCTTTTTCTTCCTTACCAGGATCCTCATTCATTTCCCCATCTTCTGCATTTGTCGTGGCTTTTTCTTCCTTATTAGAATCTTCCATCTTCCCCTCTTCCGCATTCTGCATACCGTTTTCTTCCGTATTAGAATCTTCTTTCATTTTCCCATCTTCTTCGTTTTGCGTGCCTGTTTCTTCCTTATCAGAATCCTCTTCCATTTTCTCATCTTCAGCATTTTGCGTACCCTTTTCTTCCTTATTAGAATCCTCTTCCATTTTCTCATCTTCTGTTTCCTCCAGGGATTCGGTGCCAGAGCCGGGCTGAGCTGTGTCTTCTGTGACAGAGGTGGACTGGACTGTGTTCGTTGCACAGTTGCTTGCTCGTCGACGTGTGACACGCGGGCTGTACTCTCGATCGGCATCCTTCGGCAAACTGCCGCCACTTCCGGAGGACGGGCCAGCCTTGCTTTCCACGGCTCGTTTATCTCGTAGAAATTTCTCCATAACTATAAGATAAGCACATTACTGTACAAAGGATCCCTCTTCTAACGTCTTGAAAATCAATAAATTCAATACTTTATTGAATCAAAGTTTATGACTAACTTTTAATTAAGCCTCTCAACAGGATTTTATTTGGGATTCCACTTTTAATCTCGAAGGAATTCGTAATATTTTCAAATAATCGTGCACTGTTATTAAAACAATTTTCTTTCAAAATTGTCGGACCGGGACCTAAAACAAAGCCATTTTACTATAAATATTTTATAATTCCGGCCGTAAATATTTTTGAATAATTTTAATATTCAATAATTTTACTATTTTTTAATTAGTATAAAGTTTTCATAATTCCATCCTAATGTGGAGAAAGGCTTGAAATTTTTTAGGCTAAGTACTAAAAGCAAACTATAATTTTCAAAAATCAATAGAGCCAGTAGTCTACCCATTCGTACCGTGTTGAGAGGCTGAATGGACAATCTTCCCGGCCAGCGCCAGTTCCCGATCCAACTGGCCCTCTGCCATCCCGATGCTCTTCGCAATCTGCTCCCGGCTGCAACCCTCATCAAACATCTGGCAGATCCGTTCGCGTTGCTCCGGCGTAGCGCTGCTCTGCCAGAAGGCACTGCGGTTGCGCTGTGTCAGGCTCAATCCTGCCTGCGCAAGAACTCTCCGGACTCCTTGAGTATGGACGCCCACCTGCTCCATAATCTGCTGGCGGGTGCATCCTGCGTCGAACAGCTCCAAAATCTGGCGGCGCTGCTCATCGGTAATGGGACGAATCGCAGAGTTGTCGCGCTGGTGGAAGCTCCTATCGGATGCCTTCAGCAGGCTGCTCAGTGCGTCCCTGCTGATGCGCGTCTCCTTCCTGATCTGCCGTACGGTGCAGCCCGCGTCAAACATGCTCAACACCTTCTTCTTTCTCTTCGCATCCATATTTGACAGTGGCTTAACGATCTTCGAATCAGACACACGCTTATCAGCACAAAGAAACTTCGGTAATCCTCAAAAGCTTCATTGTTAACGTCCGTGATAAGTTAAAAAATGACGACTAGTCACTACCAGGTTGCGAGTACACTGTACAATACATACAGTACTACAGAGTACAGAGTACTGTATTGATTGATCATTGAGTACATTCACTACTTTGGCAAAGTTACCGTAGCAAAGTTACTGCACTTACAAATTTTCCTGTTGAGCTTGCGTTTCTTGCTTCTGAACGTTTTACATCCGTTTTGTCTGTTCTCCTTTTGCAGAAAGTTCAATGAAAAAAAAACTTTTGAAGAACCGTGGGCAACCCGGAATTTGCTATTGTTCGAATGTTCGTGGTGCTGAATGCTGATCAGAGATTCAGATTTAGAAACAGGTTGAGAAATCTGGTAGATGGAGAAAAGTAAGAAAACACAGCAGCAACAGCCGCCCGAGCGCGGGTGAATCGGGAGGCCACACCTCCTCACAATAGCTTGGATAGTTAATAGTGCATCTGCGTTTCTTACTTGTATGTGTACAAATCACGCACACATCTATACAAGTAGGCAAAAGTAGGCCGGGCCAGCCAATGGGAATTGCGAAAACGTCTTAGTTGTCTGTATGTATGCGTGATTTGTACACATACAAGTTGCAGCGCTAATGCACTAATCATAGTTTAATGAAGCTTGCTCGCTGCTGTCACACAAATTTTAAACCCACTGTTGGAGCTGTGCCTGCGCTACGCAGGAACGTGGCGGAAAGCTCACACCAAAAACGAATAAAATTGGCTCAATTTTATTGATAATCGCACATGACAACATAAAATCTATCGGAATGACAATGACAATAGAAAAAGGAACAAAACAGCGAACAACACTCTATCCATCGTTGACGAGGATTATTCCGAGGCAATCGACATGCGCACACGACAACTGCTCGACGAAGACTGTCCGGCTCTGCCAAAGGCAGACACGATCGACGATTCAGCGAAGCTGAATCCACGAAACCACACCCACATCCCTGACGCACACACTCGCGGCTCTAACACCACCGCTCTTCTGAAGACAGCCGGTGTCCCAGCCTGAATGGAGCCAAAAGGCCTCTAAAGGAAAGATAAGAAAAGGCCGGATGTGATCACACTCGTGCCATGGGAACGCGGAAAACCACTGGCTATCGACGCGACGTGCTTGGACACCCTCGCCGCCTCATACATCGATCGCACCTCGGTTAACGTTAACTCTTGAGCCGCAGCGGAGCACGCCGGAAGAAGGAAACTGACGAAACACAGCTGGCTACCACCACGGTATAACTTTATGGCGGCAGCATTTGAAATTTACGGACCGTGGGGAGACGGAACAAAAAAGCTTGTGCAGAAGATTGGAAACGGTATCGCCGACACTAGCTACAGGCCAAAAACGTGCGAAAGAGATTTTAGACAGCGACTCTTTATCCAGATACAATGCGATTTGTGTAATGGGTACAATTCCCGATCAGGATGGCATTGAGAAGTGTTTCTGTTATAGATTTTTTCTAGTACTAAGTTTATACTGGTTCCGTGATACTTATTAAAGGTTTGGTGAGTACCGCTCTTCTGGCTAGGGCGCTCGACTAAACGCTATTTAAATTGCCGTTACATGTAATTTTTTAATGTGCACTGTGCAGCAACGGTGAATAAATTTGTAATTAATTGCAACTGTAATAAATTTTTTAAACTTCTGATAATTTACCTTCTGAAAAATCACCAATGTTTGCCAATCAAGTTTAATTACGAGTCATACTATTATTCGTAGTTTCGTACCACAACAAAAATCCGAAACATGAAAAAATAAACCGTGTTTGTGCTGCGCTTGGGCACTTGATACGCTACGACTTGCCAACTGCGACGGTTGCCGGCTCTCGTAGCGACGTCCTCTGCGGGCTAAGAATCTCCCGTACTTGCATTCCATGATTTCGTATGGTTTACACTAACTAAGTGCGATCGCAACCTAAGTTCGCTTCGTCTCAAAGACTCAAACCGACCGGTACGCGCATTGCGCCCGTAATGCCGCGCGTTTCTTTAGTCATCTGACACAACATTGCGGCACGAAGCCTTAAACGTTCATTTCGACATTAGCAACGTATCGAAACTGCCACACGAAACATCACAATTTCCAAATCCTCCAGACGACCAAGACCTCGCGCGGACGTTTTGGCCATGGTCGTCTGGTCGGTTATAAGCGTAGGGTATTAGCGATGCAAGGGCTGCATACATTGCACAGTAAATCTTTATGCAAAATGGAAGCAAACACGGATCGCACTGGTTGCACTCGCGGAGCGCACTCGCCTGCTACGTGCACTACCCTTAGTGCGTTCCTGAAATCTCGCTACAATTATTTTTTTCGCGTTTCCGTCGATTTGCTGCAGCTGCAGCTGTACGGTACGAACTATTATTTAGACCATTTGGTCATAAGCTTTCTGTGTGCGAATGAATGCACAAAAGCTCTTCGCGAAACTACGCCATGTATCTCACAAATCTCGATTTCGCCCGCGCGTAAGCGCGCGTACAGGCACGTGTGTGTCACGTATTGGAAAAAGCGTTGGGATTGACTTGATATTACAACTTTATTGCGCAGTTTTCATTATTCGGATACCCTAACAATAACGTGCAACGCAGGTTCACATGATTGCTTATCGATAAATAATAAATTTAATTATTCCGGATAAAAACCGCTCGAATGCACCACTTTCATCACTAAACAGCAACCGCAAAGAAATTCTCTTATTGCATACGTACGAATACTCGTGTATTCAACTGGAGAATTAGCTTCGTAATTTCGTTCACGAAGTACTTCCAGTTTTAGGTACTAGTAAGGTCACGACTTAGAAATGCGTTGAATATATGTTCAATTGTCATGTGTAGTCCGTAATTCAAAAGCGTACGGCAATGCCGTAAAATAACAGTAGGCAGGAACCGCATAGTTTTTAGATTTGTGGTTGCTGAGAAAGTTTATCGACGGTGATTATAACCACTATGCACTTAACAATAATTGCATGCGCTATGTGATCGTTAAAATTTAAATGTAAAGCAGCCAACGGGTAAGGTCTTCTCTCCAGTTAAAAAGTGACAAACGCGCTGATTACAGAGGTACAGATAGATCTTTAAATATTTACTGCTGCATTTGTTTTTTTCTTTATATTGTTTCCAAAATTTTTTGCGAGTCTTCTTCCAACGTGCTTCATTAATATTACAAATTTATAATGTATGACTATGTTAAGATGCATATAATTACTCGTTAGCAAAATGCTGAGTAATGAACCAAGGAAGAGAAAAATTTGCTATACAGAGCACAGAAAGAAGGCACGAATAATTTTCAGCAAAATAAATGCCAATATTACATATTAATAAGAGTATAATATACGAAAAGAACTACGATAATGCCGTGGCCATGCGCAACAAGGTTATTAACAGCAATTTTAAGTAACAAGCATCTCCGTAATTGTGCAGTCACGTTCGGTACACACCAAGAACACAGCCGGGCTTATATCTCTTTGAAGCGTATTTTAATAGCTCCTTAAAAGTTATTACAATAATAGCTACTCGCCAAACTGGTAGATGCTACAGCGCTTTCCACAAATGTCTAAAGGTGACGCTGACCGGAAAAGTGACTTTAATGACTTTAGAGGATTGCCTATTGGTGTCTTCCTTTGTGTTCCGACTGAACTTTTAACGTATCGATCCGTCTTTAATCTGGCTATTGATGAGCTGGATTGGAAGGCGATTGAGGCGTCTATTCTCTCATCAACGGGGACGGAGAGATTAATTCTTTTCACGTCATCCCCTTCTGCTCGCATCGTTTCCCATCTAATCATTCATTTGACTTTTTTCATTATACCGCACATCTTCATTTGCATAATCACAAATGGCCGCACCACATCAAGGTGCAGATCATCCACCGTTGGAGACAATGCGATCAGTGCCGGCCAGAGCCATCGCACTGACCGGATGACGGCAACATGCCGAAAGCCTTGTGTCTTTCATGTATAATCAATCAAGTGTTTGTAGTGTATATATATCGCCTTCCTTGTTTTAGCGCTCTTTTTCATCAAAGGTGACATATGGCGTTCATCATGCCATCGAGCATACTGCATAGTTATTTTGATCTACTCTAAACGATCAAAATATTTAGGTTGTACATTGGTTTGTAAGTTTTACATAGACTATGTAGTTGGTACAATCCCATGAAGGCAACGTGAATTACATATTCCAACTGCAAAACACCGGCAAATAACGAGTGATAGTGCATACCCATGATGGTACGTAGAATGGTTGTTTCTGCAAAGCGCAAACTGCATTTAGTTGTAAATTTGGTGGCTGATGCTTCATTTGTGCCACTGTATGTGAAGCGATTTGAATAGAAGTATACAAAGAATTATTTCTTTAAACGCTATGAGTGCTTCAGAAAGCGTTTATAGATTCATTAATATGGTTTAGTTGGTAATTTTGTGTACACGTACCCTTGAGGACTGCGGGAATTTTACCACAAATAGTCTACGACCTTTATTTGAATTGGTTTACCACGCAAATATTTGCATTGTTTACACTTAACGATCTGATTTTCGATTTCAGTATTCATCTCACTAACGCCAAGATCATGCTAAAAATTTTCTCCTTGCATAAAACAGTATCTATTCACTTTAGTTTTGTCAAAAAAGGCGATATGGGAATTTCATCGCTTAGGCGTGACCTGGGAAATTAATAAAATATTCCATTTCTTTTGTTCATCAGACACTAGAATGCCGTAAAAAACGAATACTCTAGGAAATTAAAAATGCGTGCTGTGTTGTAAAATGTTCCAAATCAAGCGCCAAACAGCAATGATGAGACGATTATTATGCTGAAGTCAATGAAGCTTGGACAGAAATAAGCACAACAGTGAACGTGATCATAAATTTTCATTACACCGGCATGAAATGGAACGACGAGACACCAGAATGGAATCCGTTCTAATATTTGGAGATGAAGCGACAATACAGCCGGCGATTTAATACAGCCGACATGGCCATATATTTGATCGGATTAACAAGCTGGTGGAACGATTTTTATCGATGCGAATCCATTCAATTGGCAAACCAGAGAGAGAAAACACATATACACTCGCTCACATAACATGCCGCGCTTTTCAAACGACCAATGGATTTATTAAAGCATAAACCGGCCACTCGACGCTTTATCCATTAATTTGTTGATTTTCCCTAACATAAGTCACAGTGGTCATAATATTAAACGTCCGCCTCTATATGTACAGTACGCGACCACTGCGACGCTTTTTATCGGCTAAGCAAATTAAATGGCGAAATACACAATATGTGTCAGGATATCAGCTGGGCTGATCAGTTGACGCCATCGTAGAGAGGGAGACCGATGTCATCAAATCAAATGATCAAGCAAAGTGCACAGCGGCCATATTCCCATTTCCCAGCAGGGACCGCTTCCCCCCAAACGGCGGCATCAATAATCTTTAATTTCATTATGCAGTCATCAAATCTTACCAAATCAGGAGCAGCATCGTCATAGATGTTGAAACCGACTGCGCCGGCGCGGGCAGTCACCACTTATTGTGGGTTTGATGCTGCGTGAATGATGTTTCCGGATTGAAAGCACTTTTATTGCCCATATCCGCTACAAATTTCCCGTTACAGATGCTTTTGTATTGAGTATTCCAATGCTTATTTGCCCGTTTACCCAATAATAAATTGCCTTTTTACTAGATTACCATGAGTACATAAAATTTTTTCTCAGGACTCGGGTAGAATTTAAAACATATAACGTACTTTGCAAACCTGCTAAATCTGCACTGTTTACGTAAGGATACATTATTAAAGTTTTGCTTTTACAGTTTTTAAATATTTTAGAATAAAACAAAAAAACAGTCTAATTACGCAGTTTTTTTCATGTCGAAACTCATTAAACAAAGCACACAAATATTTATGCGTTTTGATAATGGTAGAAGTTGGTTTCGGCATCATGGAATGATGAGGAGTAATCCTATATAATAAAATGCAGTAATTCTGAAAATTTAAAGTTTAGTTTGCCCTCAAAATAAATGACAATCCTGCATTTTACATCGACAGATTTATTTTTATGTTCAACTGATTTTAATAATGTCGGCAGCAAACCTCTCACATTATACAACCGGAAGGGATAAACAGATTTAATGGAGCCATACATCAGCGCGCTGCCAAGAAGTTTTCTTGCAGGCACACAACGGCACTATCTGGCTGCTGATTGGCCAGTGGACCGGTACAGCACTTACAAGGCAGCCGCTGACGCGCAACGGCTGCGGCCAAGTACGTGACAAACGGCGATGAATTGGATGTGATTCAAAAGTAGCTAAACCACTTATGATGATTGTTGTTCGGACATTTTCCAACCAAAGCACACCACTGTTATCTGTTCTTTCCCCATTGACTACACAGATACACAGCCGTTTGTGGGTAGTTGTGATCACATACTTCATCCTACTCAAAAGCCTCTCCAGCGTCATTTTCTTCCAAGAAATCTCCGTGCAAATTTCTAATAAATCGGTTGACCTTTTTACTATGCGCGCCACCGCACTGCTAAGATGTTGAGAATGGAGAATCCGTCATCCGGAGCGTTTTTATGGAATAATCAACCGTTAGCTGCACTGCACCAGATGACCGAGATGAATGCGATTCGTACGGGAACAGGCAAAATTGACTCGTCGCAAAACAGTCTAATACCGGCTCGTCAGTTACCTGTGTCCGCTTCTTCTTCTTCCATGTCCTCCTCGTCATCATCGGCGCCCGGTACACCGCACGGTATTAACGACATTCTCAGTCGGAATCTGAATGCGGCACGGGCCGCCCAGATGGCCGCCACTTTACCTGCCAATTCCCGTCTGTTTTTTAATCCCCACAACCCGGTAAATATCGCGGGGATGAACATGATGGCCGGCAGTGCGGCAGCCGCTGCAGCGGCGGCGGCGGCTGTGGCGGCGTCCTCGGGTAAACCGATGGTTCCGGATCTCCGTTCCCTGTGTTCCTGGATGCCCGCTGCGGGAATGCTGGCGGGAAATATGCACAAGGGAGTCAATTTCCATACCGGTAATAATGCGCCTATGCTGATTCTAACCGGAATCTGAACGTATAGTATTTTCTTGCATTATTTACGAGTATGTCCTCGTGTCGGTTATGTCAAGCTACGTATCGGTTATACAGTGCATCTGTGTATGTATCATAATTTTTTTCAAACGAAGTACAGCATAATATTCACATAAGTTACGTATAAAAGTACCGATCGTGCATTAGCGTTTTCAGCAGCATTTGAATATTTCCTATGTTGCACACTGTTTTGTGTGGAATCGGTTTGGAAACATCATGATAAAGTATGCTTAGTGCTTACCTGGCCTTTTTTTAACTATTAAAATTTTTGTTATAACCGGCCTGATTCAAGATATGAGGAAGTATCGTAAACTCGCTTTGCAGGAAGTATGCAGAATTCCGCGGGTGCTGCTCTTCACGACGACAACCATAGTCGGCGTGGAAAAAAGAATACCCGGCCTACATTTTCCGGTCATCAGATCTTTGCCCTGGAGAAGACCTTCGAGCAGACCAAATATCTGGCTGGACCCGAAAGGGCTAAGTTGGCGTACGCACTCGGAATGTCCGAAAGTCAAGTCAAGGTGAGCGGCATAATACTGCGAGGGCAGTGGGCTAACTTTTTGAGTTACACTGTTACAGTACTATAGAAGCACTGTGATAGAAGAAAAACATTCGAGTAGCTGCTCTAAAGTGAAACCACAGTGCTACCGACTTGTAATTATTCTTTGATCGTCCGGGCTTGTAATTTTTCTTTGTTACCCTAGCTTCAATTTATTTACTTTTGGGTTTTCTTGCACCTGCTCTTTAATTTTTCGAGTATTCGTTAGAACTCTACTGCATGAGTCGCACAATAAAAATATTTGCCGTTGTAAACCAAACAAGCACATATACGACGGGCGTAAATATTTAGAAGGACGGGCGTAAATATTTTTCGTTCTCTATGATGAAACGCTAAATTGTTAAATCAACAAAGCCTCAACGGCTAAGGGGTTCTTTAAAAACATCAGAAAACAATGTTTTGAAAATAATCAAAACAGGCTTAACAAGGTTTCGTTGCTCAAGCGTTGATTTCGTTTAGGTTGATGATAGCTCTCGATATCTGCCACAATAGCATTACACACATCCGTAGTGGACATGGTAACGAGGCGTTAAACGCATCAGCGCGAAAGCGATGAAAATAAAAGATTTGCTTGACGATTTTACGATAGGAATATTGTTTGTCCAGTGTTGTATGCACAGGGTTTTAATGGTTAATTTATGAATTTGAACTGGCCGGAAAGAGAATATGATCATATTTGACGCGAATCGAAAGGCCGCATTTATGCATCGATGTATCGCCGATGGCCGTGGCCCGATAAGGTCCTGTGCACCGTTGACGGCCGCTTTCAAACGCTCTCGTCACATACACATAAGCTTTTATGAGTCTTTGCGCTCAGTTTTAATTTGTTCGTATATTTCTCCCCATCGAAAACGGCCCAACCGCGCCGCAGCAGCCGATAAAATTCTAATCATACGCAAGCTGTCATGAAAATGTCCTAATATTATGCCCCATGGAAGGATGTCTTTTTAACGAGTGAATGAAAACATACACACTCTCTCCTTGACTGCCGATGAGTGGACGACAAATTAAATGCAGGCTGGGGGAACGTTTTTATTGCCCTTGATAAACACTTTGGCCAATATCATCGTTTGAAAACTTCTTACCTCCTCGTTGTTAACGACTGACATATTATGGCTTAAATACAGTTATATCTGTCCACTGGCCCCGCCCCCTCCCATTGGCCGGGGCGGGCTGCTAATCGATCGGACCAGGTGGCGAATTTGTCAGTGTCCGGCATAAATGATCATTGGGCCTACTGATTATCATGCTAATGGGTTGTGCCGAATCCGAAGGAGAGGCTCACTATGTCTTTTGTGCTTAACGATGCGAATTACGACCTGACAATGAATTGAGCTGCTTTTCATGCGCGTTTGACATTGCATTAATTGCAAATATTCCTCTCGCGGCGCTACCGGCACACACACACACTAAAAACATGACATTCGCAGGCCCGTTCGCTATAACCATCGGATTGGAATGCTGTACGCACACAGCAGCAGCCTGGATATTAATTCACTTTCACGGCTATTTTCCATCATAATTAATGGTTTATGATTGCTTAATCATCACGCTTTATACAATGGCCTCATCAGCTGCCAGAACATTGGGCCTACATCATTTTCTTGTCTTTAGCTCGCAGTGTACCAGTAATGGCCATGCGCGGGAAATAAATGTCTCTATTCCTGCAACGTTTTCTGCAGACCAACAATCGGCGCAACCAGAAATGCGAGGTTATCCGTCATTTTAATGCAACAGCCTGTCTTGCGCTATAGTTGACATCGGTGCGAATTAATTCAGTTTTTCAACATAATCACAATGGATCGCAAGCCAATCACATTCTGCTTATGGCTATCATGTCAATAAATTTTTTCCTGGCCTTTGTGTACTACGTTATAAAATACTGGCATGATTGCCAACGCAGTTTTATTAGGTTGTGCGCATTACAGTGCATACAATTATCGTAGACTTGTGCATTTTAATAAGGGTGAACGTTGGTAATATAACAACATCTGTACAGTATATATTGGATCTGCCTAAATGGTTATTGCTGTACATCTTTTATTATTTAAGTTATCATTGGTTTTTTAAATTCAAAAAATTAAATTGAGTTGTGTGGTGATTTGTATTATGTAGAAGTACCACAATTGTAATAACATACCGAACTAATAAAGTATTAAGTAGCTATATAATCAACACTTCATGTACAACGCGGGTGGTTTAATGAGAATGATGGATGCGCGGTATTAAAACGCTGGCCACAACAAAAGGGCTTTTCAGTAATTTAGTGCTGATTGATAAAACGGTTCGTTTGACTTTGGTGTGTCGGGTGTGTGAATCACCTAGCGGAGCTATTAAGGTGCAACGCTGTGGAATCACAGCGGCTACCAACAAGGAGCATGTGTGTGTGCATTGATCGGATTAGTATTATGATATATCAATGATCGGGATGATTATCCCCACACACTGGATAATGCACAATGTCTTTTTGTCGTTCTCACCCGAGAAATGCATTGTGCTGTGTTAGATGAGTGTGTACAGAAGCGCGGTGTCGTTCCATGTGAGTTAGCCGGTCCGTTGTGCGGCTGATTAATAAGTCAAGAGCAAAGTCAGGTTAAATCCATCCATTTACTGGGTTAACTGTTCTGCCGCACATCTTGTCGTTCGCGCTGCATATTTTGTATTGAGAGATGCACATATCATCTTTTGAAAATTTTCTATTTGCTTCCCAAATTTCTGAGACTCAGGAAGCGTAGTAAATTGCAAATTCGTAATACAAAGCGACGGAAGCGTGCACCTGATCGTGGTATCGTAGACGGTATCCGTTAATTCAGATTTCTGTTCGATATACTAAAAGCCGGTGATATACGGTCTTTAGGAAAGTTCTGGACTCGTCCTTCTTAAATTTTCAATCAAACCGATAGGGGCGCAAAAACGGCACTTATAGTTACGTATGCATAATGCAGCGTTTGATTAGAATTGTATTTTACAGGTATGGTTCCAAAATCGTCGTACCAAGCACCGGAAGAAGCAGTCGGCTGAGAATGCCCTTGGGCGCAGCAGCGACAAGTTGGCCTATCCAGATGGCGATGAAGCCGGTTGCGAGTCGGATTCGCACAGCGACGAAGCACAGTAGCAACGTCAATTTCTACTTAAGGATCTACCATTCAAAGAGCGTTTTATAACCAGCAATAAAGAGGAATTAAACTATAACTATTTGTTGTGGTTTCTTTATGGGAGGCACCAACGTCCACGTTGTACAACTGTAGTCCTAACTGGGCCAATTTCCAGTTCCTTTCGGTGACTGTCAGGACATCGTGCCAGTTTGTGCTAAAAAACCGAAGATCTTGTACAAATTTGTTCGTGAAACTGGTTTGTTGTGTGCTTCAGTGGTGCGTGTAAAAATTAATGTTGGTTGGAGGTTTCAACTGTTTGGTTTTCGCTAATACGGTTCGTTTGAATGCATGGCAGTAGTATGGAAAACTGGCGCTAATGTTGTGATTGTTGGCATCCAGTATTAGCCGGTGCGTGTTCAAACACACAATCATGACAACTGTAAGGAACTTTTCCCGTTTATAAAAATGGTAGCATGGTTCAATAAAATTGTCGATGGAAAAGATTCTTTAGCAGTGAAATCTTGCCGGTCCAGTACAAGCTGTGGCACCACCCAGAAGACAAACTGTACTGAAATTCCGTAATAATGCAAACCGGTGAGACGATCCTGCCGCAAACTTTGGTGCGTTTTAACACTTCGTTGACTCGTAGTTTTGAGCAACAAGGCCATCTTTCGTGGTGGAAGTCACCAGAAGCACCCTATTGGTCAGTCATCTTATTGGTCTTTTACCGGCCAGTCATTCCTTTTGTTTTAATGAGCAAACTGGAGACTTGCTCTATGCAGCTCTGTGTTATCTGTCAACACAACTGGTCCTAAAAAACAGCCTGTTCAGTTTTATTGAGCAATTTTAACCGTTTCACCCTTTACGTATTAGTGGTATCTGTACTAAGCAAAGCGCAGGATCATATGGGCGGGTTTTGGTGTTGAAATCAATCCGTTTGGTGCGCCATTCAAATCGCTTACTGTCAGCCACGGTCGAATCACGTCACCCAGTAGCGCAGGGAGACCCAACGGATCTTGCGGTGGCGGTAGCGGATGTACACCCGTTGCGTTGTACTTATGCAGCTTATCCAGCATTAACTTAACCACATCAGGGTAATGTTTTGCTATATTGTTGCGCTCACATGGATCTCTCTCCAAATCAAATAAACATGGAGCAGTGTGCCGATTGCAGTCAATGTTGGACGGTTCCGGTGGATCGCACCTGACCACTGCCGGTAAATCAGCGTTAATATATGACGTATTCAGGCCATCCTCCGGCTCGAACCTGTAGAAAAACATGCATATTGCGTATGTCACGAATTTCGAAATAGCGTTTGCGGTGCTTAGCAAGTCTTACCACTCATATGCTCCGTTTTGTGCAGCAGCTCGTTCCTTCAAAATCAGTTTATACTGATACCATCGTATCGCGTACTCATCCCGGAGCGCATCTGCCTGAACCAGCAATTCGGTTCGCATCGACGGTGCATCATCCACCAGTGCTTTCCATTGATCCACACCGTCCACATTCCGTACCGGCATCCCGCCAACGGCCGTCATCAGTGTCGGCAACCAATCCGTCAGATGCATCAGTCCATTCCACACCGTTCCCGGATGCTGCAGCAACCGGCTCCACACGATGCCAACGGTGCGGACACCGCCTTCGAACCATGTACTCTTTGCACCACGTAGCGGCCAATTACTTCCGTATGTGACAGCGGGACTGTTGTGTAGTACACCTTCTGGGCCGCACCCACCGTTGTCAGACACGAATATAACGATGGTGTTGTCGTCTACCTTGCGGTTCTGTAAGGCCGTCAGGATTTTGCCTACGGAATCATCCAAAGCGGCAATTGTTCCTGAACGAAGTTTTGGTCAAGGCGCAGAATTATCTGGCCTGGTTGTTGATGGTGCAGCACTCACCAGCGTATTTCTTACGGCCTTCATGAGTAATATGTGGAAAGCGGTTGGTATACGCTTCCGGACTTTGTACAGGGTCTTTTTCGGTTGCCCAATGCGGGGCCATGTGGGCGATATACAGAAACAGGGGCTGCTTTTTTTCGATAAAAGCATGCATAATAATACAACATGACTTTTAATGTTAGTGAAAACAATCTTTACCGTATTAAAGTCATGTTCCATAATGCGCTGTACGGTTTTCTCCGTAAAAATGTCTGTTAAATACTGGCCAGCGTAGTTCCTTGCCTCGGTGAGATTGTCCCATAAATCAAAGCCGTTGCCGAATTTGTTGTTCGACTGCAAAAAAGCAGCGCTTTGAACATAATGTCACTTTCGCTGCACTTGCTGTATTTCCGCGCACCGTGTACGCCCTGTGCGTAAAGTAATCGATAAATCCGGAATAGTATCCGAAGAACGAGTCGAATCCTCGAAAAGCTGCAATATTGCTTTCACGCTACATTAACAAATCAGAGCCAATACAGATCAGAGACAATACAATCTGTAGATTAGGTTTCGAGACGAGAAGCCGATTCTTGTGCACATCGCAACAGAAATTCTAAAGTTAGGCAAAGGTCACCAGAAGGGACCACCTACTCGGTGTCATCTCGGGCGCTGCGTAACCAACGTGCCACTGTAAAATCCAATAAGTACTGTAGTTGCAGGATATGCAGAGTTGTACTTCTTGTTATGTCACCTTTCCAATCATGTGCGTTGAATATCCGAGTTCCTTGAAATACTGAGGCATCAGCTTTTCCGTTAACGGTATTCCGCGTCGTTCACCAACAGCCAGATTGCCGCTTTGCAAACCTATTAATGCAGCCATCTGTTTCATTCAAATTTGCCTTAGATACGAGTGATCGACGGACTAGCATGTAATACTTGTACGTCGGACAACCGTATTCAAATCTTATGAAACCTTAAGCGCAGTTACGAGTGTTACGTGTACGTGCCAAATCGCATGGGATATTTTCCGGTCAAAAGGGCCGTTCTGGAGGGACTACCTACAGATAGATTTAACAGCCAATTGACATTTCCATGTTCTTTTCGAGGTTGTGGATGAATACACAATAATAGTGGACTAGAAAGCGTTAGCCCTTACAAGAGGCCTGCGAATAATGACTGTGGAGGATCATCCCGGTTGCTGCTAGGTGGTCGATGTGCGGGGTGGGAATTTGCGTGTATCCATGATAGCTGACGTCGTTCCAACCCTATACTCATTCCAGACCCACTTATTCCAACACAGTCATGGGTAAAGAATATCTTTATTGTACTGACGCACCAGGTCGTCCGCCACAATGAGAACAATATTTGGGGGTGTGGCGTGGGTAAATTTGTACGTTGTCAATACAAACAGGTGACCCAGGGCAGCGGAAATACGGGCCATTGCAAATTCAGTAGTTGAAGTAGCTTCGGATTACTGCAAATTTGGCTTAAGTATGCAAGTACAGAAGTATACGAGGTACAGTAGATATCCCGAACAGACAACAGTATACCGGTGCGACATGTAAGGCCACCACGAAATGCTTCGTGCGCAAGAAAATCTGCTCAATGATACAGTAATTGCAGACACAAAAGTTAATACAAAAAACCTTGCACTACCAATTAATACCACAATTTTCTAGCTGTAGCTTACATTCGTGTTGGCGCGCTGCTATCAGCATAACATAACGCGTTCACTGGTGCTGAATGAAGTACCTGCAGAATACTAGAGTAGCAAGTACTCGTACTTTTATGCAGTGCAATCATTTTAGTAGCAGTGATTTATGTTTGCTGCCAACCAGCGCGCAGCGACCTGGAACTTCTTATCTTTCGTACATTGGCGTTTCTCAAATACGCTATCATAAGAGGTTCAGGTTACTTGCAATGTTTCTTTCGTGCATAAATATAAAGGGAGTACACTGTACAGGGAGATGGTTGCTTTTTTAAATTTTTACGGTACGAGTATTTAGGGTTGAGTTTCTTTATACATTTAATTTATTTACAGTACAGATTGTAGTTATCATAATAATTATTTAACTTGATTAATTCTTAGTGAAATAACCGCTTTTTACCTGACCGCGGCGCCCTTTCGTCTTCCGATTATTCTTGCAAAAGAGTGTTAATTTCTACGTCTTAGTTTATCTGTATTATTCTTATTAACGCCTGAATAACGTAGCATGTGTAAAATTAGAAACGAAAATCACAAATTAAACGTTGTATTGCTGTAAAGTGAATAAAGGAGGTGTTTTAAGCATGAGTTCGATAGCAGTGTTCACTGTCCAGTATGCAAAATTTAAGGTTGCAAATAATTATAATCAAAACAATAACCACCTTTTCCGCTGCCGCCGTTCAAGCAATTTCCGGTGCATGTGACTACGCGCTTCAAAAGCTGACCATCAACGCACAGATATAAGCTGTTCAGATCAGCAACTCCCATTTTGTAACCTGTAAAAGATATCTACACCTGAATGGAAGATGCTTGAAAGAAATACAAAGTAGATGTTTATGTGGACGCGGGGCCAAAGTGCGGCCAAATGCTACCGGCTTCGCGCATACTCCCCGTGACATCCGTCCTCGATCAAAAAGACCGTCTGCCCATGTTGTACGTCATCAATAAAAATCCGCTACTAGTGTATATGCATAACTATCTAACTAAAAAAGAATACTAAATTATTATAGAACCGACATAAATAGATACCTCGTTCATCGCGAGCAGTCCGTCCGCAATATTTCAATCCTTTCAAGCACGTTGCTGCATCAGTATACCAACAGGTCACAAAGGTACGAAGAAACACTGCAACCAGGAATGGTTTCATGGCGCAGTTTGTCAAATTAATCCTCTAACTATTTCAAACACCAAAACTAAATATTAATGCATGTACAAGACTGAGCCTTCCCTATTAACTGAGTTGCCAGATATATGCTTTTCGTTTCTTTAGCCGCCTACTTTGCGGTTCTATATAGATGTCTGTTTGTACGGTACTTCTAGTCGATGAATATCACAGTGACGTTTTTGCGGTCCTTTATGTTCTCAGTAAGATCCCGGTGTCGGTAAGCGACAGATTATAATCTCCATAGCTGCAAGCTGCGAACAGTTCGTCTTTTTTTCGAGTGACAAAGCTCGTACTTATGCATCATTCACATATCCGGCTCAATAATATAAACTCGTGCTACGACAACCATAAATGCCAGTTTATGGAACTGCAGTACTTGTAAACCGAGAGAAACATGAGCGTCGTGCTGCGATGTCAGTAACGGTTTTTGCCTGCTTTTCCATAGAAGCGTGAAAGCGTTCGGATTGATAATCATTGTCGAATTAACGTTCCTGTGTGCGAATGACGCAGTACCAAAGGGCACCTCTTTAGTCAGAGTTAATGCTGTAGAACTTTACATACGAAAAATACGAGAATTGTTACAACTGCGGAAAACTTCGCCGTGAAAGCTGTGGTTGGATTTTCGCATCTTTATTTCCGTACAAGAGCGGATGCAGTTGCACAGATAGTTTTATTTGTAAAGATAAAGGAGTAAAATAAGTAAAATGATTAATCGCTTTGATATACAGCTCGCGCATAAAGTTACGACGATTGGCATTATCTCTGCCACAGTAAGTACAAGACAGTTACAGAATCAGTCTTGACCTTTGTTTGTACAAACCGCATCTCTGCCAGCAAGACCACACTCTTGAACTTCGTGTACTTAACAAAAGTCATTCTTCCCACGACCACCGTTGTAGCAATTAGAACACTTGGCTATACGGGTTAACCGGCGACCATCGACGCAGTGATACAGATAGTCCAGCTCATCACCTCCAAAACTGTAGCCTGCAAAAAAGTGCGAAAAAAATGTAGACTTTTGTCAGAATATAGCTTATGTATCTCTGGTTAGATCACTCCGATGACAACTTGATGAATGTATTTCATAATGGAGAAAACGATCGAATGCCTTTCAAGTACAGATTTTGTCGTACAGTACAACTGTACAAGTCGTGAGTACGGACGCCATCAAAACCGAATTGCAGAGGATTTGGTTGGCGTAGTAAATGACTATTGTTACTGATACAAAACATTCATGAAACCGTATGGTCACTAGTACTCCAAATACCTCTTTCATCGCGAGCAACCCGGCCGCAATAATCCAGTCCTTTGCTGCATGTGGCGGCGTCAGCGCACCAGGCGACAATGGAACAAAGGAAGAGAACCAACAAAAATGATTTCATGGTGAAGCTAGCTGGGAACTGTTTCGCTAATACAGAAGTTAACAGTAAAACAGGAGACCAACACACTGAAAAGGAGGCACGCTAACTTGCCAGAACTGGTGACCTTGACAAGGCGTTGTATATGCTACTTTATACTACTCGTACTCCTTGTACATACGAGTATAATGCCACCTTTTTATAGTCGCGCGTACAAAATGAACGTTAAATGTTGCGCGAACTTGCTGGGTCGATCGGGGTGACGGAAGTGTTTCCAGTAAAGTACAGATGTTGGTACCGTTGCTGGAATGACTGATATCTCCAAAGTGCGCGCTTTTGTCCGCTGCAGGAAGGTCCCAGCAACAGTTTTCGGTACGCTGTGTGAACATCCGCCTCGTTTGTACCTTGGCACTACCTACTGATTGGCGACTGATGGTTATCTGGCTACCGCATTACTGTAAATGAAGGATTTTGACTGCAGTTATCAGTTCTAAATTAATCGCAGTCGTGTGCCTCACTTCCGAGTGACTCATCATCTGTTCCTGTTTATCGTCCGTAACGCGTGCTTAATGCGTTGTATAATTAAGGGGTAATTACATACATATATAAACCTGACTGTAATGTCCCAAATAATTCAGAAGTCCGCTTTCCTTAACCAGTTATTTCGTGAAAATTTCTCTTAGTATTTTAACATAACTGCGCACCATGACGTCCTTAAAGATCCCCGTTGTTGTAGCCTTCGTTCTGTGCTCGTTCCTGGTTTTATTTGCCGAAGCAGGATGCAAAAAAGGTCTGGACTACTGTGGTCACACGGCACGCAATAAAAGAGGTAAGAGATTGAATATCTTCATTTCACTGAATTATTGTTTAATATTTTCTGCCGATCGCAGCGATAAGTTAAGCCCTTATTAGCTGCTATATGCACTAAAGTGCTCGTAATATGCAGTATCCATCCGCACTGTATATACTGTAGAAGCCGGTTGCTGGTCCTGTGTATTGTATTGTACGTGCTTAATTCTAACGTTACCACCGAGCCGGTCATAAGAGAACTGCTAATTCATAGGATACACCGATATTAAGGACAGTGAGTTGGACGATTTGTATCACTGCGTGGATGGAAGAGTTCTGGAGCGAATAGCGGAATGTCAGCGCTGTTACGACCGTGGGAATGGTAAAAGTGACCGCTGTTAAGCCATATGCGACGCACAGTATCGCTTGCACATGACAAAATCAAAGCCATAATATTGTATAATTGTATGCAACGCTAGCTCATGCGGTAGTCATCGTTGATTTCGGCCTTTTGTCTTGATCCGCGGAAATCTGTCGTTTTTTTATGTCTGCGCTCAAATGCTGATATCTTGCATTCATGAATTGTTTTTAATGAATAATGAATAAAAACGTATGCCTGCTGAAGCTGTGACCGCACCGCACCACACTGACGTTTCGCTCTAGCATCGCAAGAAATACAAAAAACAGCGTACGAAGTCTACAAGAACACAACGCATAAAGGAAGCAAAATTAAGTTTTAGGGAGATCGTTCAGAGTCAACCACGGTTTAATAAGCCCTCCGTGCAGCGACGGAAGCCCCATCGGGTCTTCGGGCTGCGAAGGCACATGTAGTCCGGTGGCGTTGTAGGCCCACAGTTTATCCAGCATGAGCTTGACGACGTCTGGATAATCAGCCGCTACGTTATCCCGCTCACAGGGATCCGCATATAGATCGAATAAGCACGGACTCATTCCCAAATTGCACGGTCTGTCGGTGCTGTGCGCTGGAGCACAGTACACAGACGCCGGTGACGACCCATTAATGTATTCCGGAATGATGCCGTCCACCGGTTCGTACCTAACATAATCGCAATGCTTTTTTATGTCATGTTTACTGCACTAAGACACAAAATTTCAAACAATCTTCCCTTTCCATCATATACTGATGCTGAAAGCGGAATGAAAAGAACCTTCGTTGGTACAATGTACATATAAACTACATAGCGTACGTACGCATGCAAAGGTCACAGCGACGTATGTGGCGCGCATACCCTTTTATAATTTAAATTGAAGGTTGCTAAGCCGGTTTCATCCTGTGACCGAATCAAACGTAGGTTTTCATTGAAATTTTGCAAAACAGGTCTTTTATTAATGTGGCTGTTCGACGGAAAGAGAATTGTATGACTATGGGTACTTCTACTGCTCACCATCGATCCGCGTTGTAACCAACGCCCGGCTTCTGTTTCACCAATAGCTTGTACTGATACCACCGCAGCGCATAATCATCCCGGATCGCATCCGCCTGAATCAGCAACTCCGTTCGCATCGACGGTGCTGCCTCCACCAGTGCTTTCCACTGATCCACACCGTCGACATTCCGTACCGGCATCCCACCAGCGGCCGCCATCAGCGTCGGCAGCCAATCCGTCAGATGCATCAGTCCATTCCACACCGTCCCCGGATGTTGAAGCAACCGGCTCCACACGATGCCAACGGTGCGGACACCGCCCTCAAACCACGTGCTCTTCGTACCGCGCAAGGGCCAATTACTGCCGTGGGTGAACTGTGCGCCGCCCTGTAGGCGGCGTTCCTGACCGGTACCGCCGTTATCTGCCACGAATATCACGATGGTGTTGTTCTCCACTTGGTGATTGTGCAGAGCATCCATGATTTTTTTTACGGAATCATCCAGTGCGGCAATCGTCCCTACGAACGGAGCGACTGATACGTTTAGCCCATTACAACCGAGTCTTTAACTAACCGGCGTATTTCCGTTTTTCCTTATGGTCTATATGTGGGAATCGTTTGGTGTATTCGTCGGTGCTCTGCACAGGATCATGCTCGTTTGCCCAGTGAGGCGCCATATGTGCCAGGTAAACAAACAGCGGCTATATCAATCCAGATAGAAGAACATCCATTTAATTTTACGACTGTAGGACACGTGCGTGATAACCGTTACGGTCACCATACTTTTTCAAAGTCGTGTTGGTTAATCCGCTGTAAAGCTCTGTCGGTGAATATATCCGTTAGGTATTGTCCCGTGTAATTTGTTGCGGGCGTTAAAGCGTTCCATAGATCGTGTCCATTGGAGAACGGTTCGGCTGACTACAGTCACATCGTCAAACTAAGGTGTCCGTAATTAAGTACCTTGTTGCAAATCAAAGGTCATTGAATACCGTGTTCATGTTGTGAGTGAAGTAATCGATGTATCCGTTGTAATATCCCAGAAACGAATCGAACCCTCTAAGTGCTGTAAAAATATACCGGCATACAGTAACTTAACATCTCGCAAAGGTTACCATTTAACGGCAACTACCGTACGAGTGCAGCGTTTTGAGACAACGTACTGGGTGTCAGTTCGGGAGCTGCGTAGCCGACATGCCACTGCAAGGCAAAACTGGTACAGCATTTCGCGCTATCTTGACCATTTTCAAAAATCAACATTTGTCGCACCTTTCCGATCATGTGCGTCGCATATCCGAGTTCTTTAAAATACTGCGGCAGCAGTTTCTCCTTTAGCGGTATCCCCCGCCGATTACCCGGGCTTAACACTCCACTCTGCAGACCTGTAATATGAAACTCAAAAATGTGATTTCACAGCAAAATAATGACGACTTGCAGTATTTACATTTTCTTATGTACTCGTACACACATTAGCATAAAAAACTGACGCACAGACAGCTGATAATGCGATTACAAGAATAATGAGTCTGTACAGTACACATAAATCATGTGCTGCAGCGTTTTATTTTCGGTTACGCTTGGAGTACTGCCTGCACAAAATATCAATGCATATACTAGTACTGTATGCAGAATCTCCTGTACCAAATCGCATGGGGTATTTTCCGGTCAGCAACGATGTCCTGGATGGACTGCCTTAAAAAAATTAAGCAGGTCTATACGTATGGGACGAATGACGCTTATGTCCGTACAAATGACATACAAAGCGATTGGGAATAGTGGCTGTTTAACACCATGCCGGTTGCCGCCAGGCGGTCAAGGTTAGGCGTGGGAATCTGGGTGTAACCATGATAACTGACATCGTTCCAGCCCTAAATACCAGTCCCTCTAAATATAATAAACGCGATGGAAAATACACAGTAACTAACCAGATCGTCTGCTACGATTAAAACAACATTGGGTGGTTTTGCGGAACAGACGACATTAATTCCAACGGCCAGCAGAATAAACGATGGAATTAGCGACTGCATGGTGGTCAGTGGCTACGCAAGAAACATATCTGTGAGATGGAAAAACAGGCACTTTTCCCCCTGAAGTATACCTTTTCAGCGATCTTAAAGACTGCAGTAAAGCAGTCCGAAGTTTACACAGCGACAAGTGTAGTGGTGTCAGCATGACGATAAACTGCATAGTCGGCATTGTCTGAGATAAATAATTAATCAGTGATCTCAAGTCCAATTTTGATAACCATTATAAATCGCTGCAGGGCCTTAATGGACGCGAACAAATTATCGTCACAGTGCTAACCAACATATCGGTTAAACTGGAATTTAATGAAAACCCGACCAACCAGTAGTTTTGTGGTTTCTTACACTCATCAGCAGCGGCAGATAACCAAAAGTGCAGAATCAACACAAGATTGTGCGACTTGTAAGAGAATTAGAACATAATATTAATTTCGCGGAATTATTGCGGATTCGCAGGAACTATGTACATACTTATCTAAACTGTTCTATGATAAGCACCAGATTCAACCAAAGCAGTTGAACTGCCGGTTAAATTATACGGAACAGAATAACGTCAACGAGCAGCTTTTGTGTCTTGCGGCGCGGTATTCATTTTACCCCAAATTTTAAAAACAAGGATATTTTAAAAACGATCCAGAATAAAACAGAAATACTAAGCAAACTGCTTATGGGTTTTGCAGTGTTGCATTCATTTAACCAATTATAATTCAGTCAAAAATATTTTATAAACGTGTCAGCATAAAAACAGAAATCCTTTCTTGTCCCTCAAATTACAATGTCCATTTTTTATTCGGTACCTTTAAACTAAAGACAACGCGTCGAAAATATAACACTCCGTAACTGCATGAAGACCAATGGAAAACCGTACGTATTATTCACAGAAGACCCAAAAACATCTCTATCACCCTTCAGTAAAAGAAACCGCGAAAGAGAGTATCCAAAGAAAGTGTGTGTCAGTTACAAACATTCTGTCGAAAGAAATCCAAAGGCCAAAAGCAACCACGTCAAAAATGCCATGGCCCCGTTACGGCACACCGGCCGACGACACCGGCGACTGCTGTCCCTCATCCAGCTCCTCCACACTGCCGCCCGTCGTACGTCCGCCACTGTGCGGCTCACTGGCGTCCTCGTCGTCGTACACGTCGATGGTCTGGGTGAATTCCGCCGGTGTCTCGGGATAGGCGCGCCGCACCGCCCCCGACTGCTGCGGACTGGCGCCGGTGGGCGCCGCTACTGCTTGGACGTCGGCGGCGACGTTGCCGGCGGTGGAGGGCGGCTCTTGGCCAGACCGGACGGCAGTGGACTGATCTTGGGCAGGGTGGGCCCGTCCGTGATGCTGCCGGTGATGCTCTTGGTGCGGCCGTGCTGGTGGAAGGAACTGCGCCGGCCCTGGGTGCTGTGGAAGCTGTCCTCCATGTGCATGGGGGTGATGGCTTCCTCGTGCTTCACCGTGCTCTCGTGCGGCATCTAAACAAGGACAAACCATGTAGTTTCCATTTAATACAGTACTAAAAATTTCAGTATACGTAGTACTGATTTTTATAATTTAACAATTAGGTATATTATATTACTGACATAATTCCTATCACCAGTAGAAGTACGGAATAGCCTTATTTACGCAACATATTTTGAAAGCGAATAAAAAACAAGTAAAAAAGCAGCAAAACGTTTGCAGTTCAAGTTAAAAATTAATCTGGAACCACACCACCGGACATCATTTGGCAATGGTGAATTCGGTACACACCCAATTAGGCAAAGTTAGCGATAGCTTTTATCCTGCGAAAAAATGTATACAAACCTAAAACTGTTTTGGATTATAGTAATCTCAAACAAAAAGAAAATGCGAAACAAAAAATAACACCCAAAAAAAACGGAAACGGATGATGCAACCATAACCAATTAACATGGCACTACTGTAGCATATGTCTGGCATTTCCTGTTTAAATTACTATAAGCCTACACATTTCGAAGCACAACATTTAAAACTGTCCGACGTTATACTGTAGCAGATCCAACATGTGCTAGATATCCTCCCTGCTGCATTATTACGCACATTTCGCGCCAATAACACCAAGGAAACGGGACAAAACGACAGGCGGTATCAAACAAACAAGCTTACCAGTTGCGCCGGCGCCCGGAACATGTAGCACATGGGATAGTAGAGCAGATTGAGGAAGGTCGCGGCATACAGATCGGCATAGCGGCACACCTGACTAGCGAAGAATGTCTGGAAGGAGCCGCTGCGGAATAGACTGCCCAGCAGACCATACGACATGTCCATCTCATGGATAACATTCTACAGCCGAAACCACTGATATGAGCGCTCACCTGTATTGGCTATACACCATACTAGAACAAATTGACAAACCTTCATTTCTTGTTGGATGTGCTTGATATTCGGACGTTCCATGGAGCTGCTATCCATATCTCTGCAAAATATCGTTTATATTTAAAGACGGATAGTCACAACATGACAGCACTGACATACAGAAAAATATAATACTTGGAAATAAAGTAACAGCTATTAAAACAATAATGCTAATTATCTAAACGTCGCATTTCTGTCAAATTTCAAATGCTAAAAAAATACAAGATACACAACAAATTTCGAAATTAATCTGACAAAGCCCAAATGTTGGCACAGTCGAGTCTAGCCCATGTACTACGACAACTGCTGTCATAATGCACGTACTTGTACATATTGCTGAGCGCCACGTCCAGCTTCTCCAATCCCATGAACAAATCCCGCTTGTCACTCCACACGTGCAATTCATTCTCCAACTCCCGTACGACCAGGAAGGTGCGCCATCCGCGGGTCTTTTTCGATTTTAAAATGTCTCCAAAAATGTGATCTCCCACGTACAGGACATCCTTGCCTTTGGCGCCAATCAGCTGAGTGAACACATCACACGAGCCTCCGTTGTACACGCGATCCGACCGCAACGGTCCGGTTGTCGTTCCCAGGCACAATCTGCCAGTTTTCTAAATATCCAGTAACAAAATTTAAGAAAAGTATGTCGAATGCTTGATTTTTCGTAAGTTATTTTTTCAAAATATAATCAGCGAACGATTAAAAAAACGGAAACATTAGTACACCACAGAACTGGAAAATCGCCAAAAAGGATCGTAAAGGGGACAAATCTCGAATTTAATAACGTAAACGCAATAACAAATTTCTGCCGTGCAGCAAAACGAAGTACTGTACCAAGCACCTCCACCCCCCTCTAACTTAGATTTACCGTCATCGTTATTCACTTTTCAAAACTGATATCCCGGAACCCTATTTCAAAACCCATTCCCATGATAAAAGGAATTCTACAAAGCGTTTAGGACAAAAGAAAATAAATTTCGGCATTTAAAGTAGTGGATCTCTTAGAACAAGAACACTTTTCTCCAACATCGCTTAACCACTTTACCTGATCCACTTCGCGCAGTGTGGTTCCTTCGCCGAAAAACAACGGCTTGCGTGCATCCACCACGATGTAATCGAAGTAAGAGCGCCAATTACGGGACGTGTCGGCACCTTCGAAGCTGAACAGGTAGGCCATAATTTTCTACCAAAGCAATCAACACAGTGAATTGGACAGCATAAACAGCTTATGCCAATGTAATCGAAACGCTTAACTAATGTAACGGCAGTTAAATTAAAATGCGTTATCACGGCCTACAAAACGAGCCTAATCATACGTTTGAAAAATTTCTGTTTTATACATTTAAGTTATTTTTTGCCGCATAGAAAAGTCTTATGATACTCGTAATTATTTTGACAAATTTACACTCGATGTGATGTTGTGAGACACACCGACTAAACGCAGCGCATCATGAACACGGCTTTAACGAATACTGATCTGCAGCGAACTGATAAAGCACACCAACTAGAGTAGTAAAAACTGCCATTGTGCAACAAAACAATATTAATTTTTGTAATTGGAAAGGATTTCAATGCGCTACTAAAACTCACCTCCGTATACGCGTATTCACTGTTAGTCAGCAGGAACACTTTTGCACCGTTCTTCCGCAAATGATCCAGCAAGGTCGGGAGACGGCTATCCTGTTCCACGTACTCGGATGGATTATCGACGGTTCGTTGTTTAAGCGATCCCTGTAGTAGTTAAGACCGTTGCAATCCCGATTAAAAAAATCAGATGTACGTTAAAACTGACATAAATGGCAAGTTTTCAGAAGCTGGATACAGCAAAAGGTATCAACACAAAGCATTCTTAGATTTATCCATTCGCCGTAATTGCATGGATAGTCATAACCAGAGACTACACAAGTATCGCAGCCAAACCTACTTATAACCGACAATTTGAATTATTTCCTATAAACCACATAATTTTTTTAAAAGACATTCCAAATTCTCTGTTTTGTTCAGATCAATGTAATGCACAGCTGGTTGGTTTAGTGCTAACAGCTTTAAGGGAAAATTCGATGGACTCCTACACAGCCATCTATCTACGATATTCTAAAACCCACTAATATAATCAAAATATATTAAATGTTGTAGCAAATTGGAACTTGTTCGATGTTGAGCATTTCAAAATTTAGAATATTCAATAAATAGAAGTATACTAAATCCTGTGATTAAAAAACAACAAGCTATAACCTCTCAGTGCAATTCATAATGCGAAGAGAAAAATAAGCTTCAGTTTCGTGAAATTACAACAGCAACAGTCCTGCCCTCCAAGGATATCAAACCAGTCGCAATATACGCTACTTCCGCCACACCACTTTTACCTGCATGTGCACCCAGTCAACCGCGCCCCGCACATCCTGGAAGATGGACTTGTAGCTCATAATGACATCCCCGCGCTTGACACCGGTCTTCTGCCTATTAACATCCGCACACAGTCAAAACAGCGCTCCATTAGAGCGTAACACCGTCTGTCATGGTGTGTTGCACAGAACTGACCGCGCGTCTTACACTGTCACTTCGGGATGATCGGGGGATTTGCAGAAGAAATCGATCAGACAGGCCAAAATGTACACTTCCGGCAGATTGAACAGTGTATTCATCACGTACATCCGCCGCTCATCCAACACCACAAACTTATTCGGATACAAATCCTCCACCTCGCTCCTGCATTGTGAGAAATGATACAGCACATTACAATTTACAGCAATGTGCTTCGTTGCGAAAGAAAAGCTGTCAAGGTTGCTGACTTACCCTTTTAACACCTCGAAGCCTGGAAAAGCAGACAAACGAAATCAAATAAAACTTTATTATTAGGAATGTTATCGCACCAAAAACTGTATAATGGCAACTTAGTATCAGAAATTATATAAGGTCGCCCTTCAATGTCTTTCGTCAAATAAAATCGCTACCATACAATGATACCAAACTGCAAAATTGCGACAATTGCCTCTTCAGCCAAATTTTGTCAAAAATGATCGATGCTGAAAAAATATTTCAGAATTACCATAGTTGTAAAACTTGTAAAGATATTTACGATTAATAACTGTTCAACAGAACGGTTTACAAGAGCTGGCAGAACACACTCAACCATTCAAGCATTGGCACACTCAGCCAATCTTCTACGTTTTTTAAATACTCGTAAAAGGATGATACTCGTACTTGATGATAAAGAAGTTCACAAGATAAATAATTTCCACTGTATCACTAATTCGTTCAAATGCAATTAACGAAAAGTTACGAAACATAACTGTAGTTTAAAAAATTATCAATTTCGTACTGATTTGAAACCCCATTTCACATACCATGATAAGCCACCATAATAAATCCGAATGGATCCACTTTTAAAATATTTCCCATACAGACAATCAAACCACACGCCGCTAAAATCAAGAAATTAGTAGAATACTATAACTGGAGGAAACATCATCGGATAAAAAACTGCCAGGCCATACAGTGCAAGGAAAACAGCAAACTGAATTATGAAAACCCGGTGTGTTAGAAAAAGAATGCGAAGAAAAAATAACCATAATGTTAACGTCGGTACGAGTAACAATAAAATCTTTGACATTTTCAGAGTAACATCACATACTGCAGAAAGCGTCGTTATAAAAAAAGCACTACAATATTGTTCACATTATAATGATTTTATGTTTTCTTATTCCCACGACTATCCTCACCGAATCGGAAAAGAAGGGTCGTATTCAAAATCCCCTAAGGCCTGAGGATAGCCAACATCAATTAAGCGCGCGATGATTTCCTCGAAGGCCATAGTTTCGTAAGCCGGGGATTTGTACACTGCAATCAACCGCCGCCATCAATTTTCCATCATAAACCAGACCTATTTGGTCCCGCCATCACGGCCTGTCAATATTTTACCTGCCAGCGTATAATCCATGTCGAATCCATAGAATTTAATCTGTCCCAGACGTAGGCTACGGTTGACGAATATTCTGTAAAATGGCAAACATTATCCGGTGCATGTCGGTAATCACGCACACCTTGTCCAACATATGAGCTGACAACAACATGCGCAGCAGTGTAAACAAGCAGGTAATAAACGCATGATGTGAAAACTCGCGTCTGCGTCAGCTGTAGCCATGTTCAGTCAAAAATTCAATAATTATTGAATTTTTGCGAGAATTAGCAAGCATTTCATGGAAACGCGCCTGATCAAGTGCTTGTACGAGAAACGTCCTACTTTATTATCCAAAACATTTATTTTATGTAGACGGGAAGCCAGATTTCGATCAATCTGGACTTCGGATGTAAAGCATTACTGGTTATGGGAAGCAACAGATTTTAAACGAAATACTATCCCGTTAAGGAAGACATCAAGAAACATTCCACTACAGCGAAACTCGAGCCAACAACGAAATGTCATCCAATAATAAATTATGCATACTGGAAATTTTCAATATCAAAAATAAACGGTACTCAAGAGTTATGTTTACAATCGATTTTGCCTATGAGAAAATAGTAGCTTACGAATTCCACGACGTCTCACAATGGCTGCGATGTCGACACAACATGTTTCCAAAAGAAATAAAAACTCGCAACACTCACAAAAATCCTCTGCAACACTTTATGTCGCAAAAACCGCAATTCCGAAAACCTAACAAAGTATTTTAGCAATCTGCTTCAGTAGAAGTAATTGGAGCAGCCAGCAAAGCACAAAAATTGTCCAACGCGTGCCCGAAAGCATAATAACGACCACACAGCGCACTTTCATCGCCCATAAAGCAATGGTACCCGGCAGCGATGTACCACGACAATAACAAACCGATAAGCATCGCCCGGTGTGTGTGCTTACCGATGTTCGGCTTCCCGGTAGTATTTGTGAGGCACATCCAGACCGTTCGTGGTGGCCAACGTCGCAGTATTATTCTCCGCACCAGCCGCCATGGAGCCCGTGGGATGCGTTAAGCCGGTACTGTCCATACTCTGCTGTCGTGTACGGTTCACAAAGGGGAAATCGTCAAAATACTGCCTGTAAACAGGAAACATGGTAATCACTGCTGGTCGCAATTGCTGTGATTAAAATGCTGCCATTACGCTAATGAGGTGACGTAAAGAAAATTGCGCTTAAATCACACGTCCTGCGGTAAGGCAAGCAGATGGATACACAGTATTAGCACTCACATACCAATATACAGATTTCATAATCACTACGTAAACTTACTTACTGATTGCAAAGTGAACTGATTGCAAACCCACAGGAATTTACATATTCAGTGCTTTATACCTATTCCAAACCACTACGAATTTTATTACCACAAAAACAAGTACCGAAAAAGTGAATGGAGCGCAGAAGAACTTGCACGCAATATGCATACAAAATCAAGCAGTTCCAAAAAAACCAAACGAATCATAAATCCAGAATTGCCTTTGAGGTAAATTTCTATTTCGTATACTCACTAAATACGGTAGAACGAAACAAAACAGTATTAATCAGTCATCACAACCTGCGGAAATTCACGCCAAAATCTGGAGAGCAGGAGTTAACAGCAATAACAAAGATGAAAAAGCAAAATCCTCCAGCTCCTGCATTATTACAAACCCCACATCCCACTTGGGCAAATTAAGCAAACAAGGCCCGCATATCAACATGGAATGCCAAAAGATTTTACACACACTGAGACAATAATATTCCATGCCAAAAATACCCACCAGTAGTCGGAAACGGAACTCTTCCGCCTGCCAGCTGCTGCACTGGCAGCACTTATGCGTCGATCACGATTCATGGATGCGGCAGCCGTGTTTTTTTGCCGTCCCGCATCAAACTGCTTAATCAATATGCTTACTGTCCGCTACAAGCCAATCAATTTATAATCCAATACAAACTACTCCCGAGTTTCAAGTTAAACAAATGCTGCAGTTGCCGGCATTTCGATTAAAATTAACCGCCGTTCAAGAAAACAGAGATCAATATTTATGGGCAATTTTGTCAACCGTTTTTTCAAACAAATTAGGTATCCCACGGTTCCACAGGCACGGTGTGCTGAGTCAAAAACGTGTGCGCCAATCAACAGCGCATTCACTTCGCAACATTCATTCACCGGAAACCTTGAATTTTATCACCGGTTATGCAAGGGGAAATATGGAAATTTTAATGTGGGAGATAAGATAAAAACCGCGGGGCAAAATACTGCACTTCCGCTTCATTAGCGGAGGGCGTACACCACTCAGAAATCACATTTCATGCCCGCAAATCATTTACAGGCATCACCGCACCGGCAAACGCAACCCAGGAAGAACACGGGAAACGCGCGATTCTCCCGGTTTAACGAAGTGGAAAAAGCACTACGAGAGCACTCTCGTTTTGTACGTGAAATTAGCGGACTCGCACAAGTGGAACAAGGCAAACTGTGGGTGTTGCAGTTTTTCTGATTTTTCAGGACCAACAAATCCTATTCATTTTCGCTAATTCATTTGCAACAAAAACACTATCCGATCGATTCAGCGCTTTTTTTGCTTTTTGATACGGCTTCCAACAAAGAAAAAAGCAACAGTAACCACGAGTGTTTTTTCAGGTGATCCAGCATTTTAAATCTCTAAAGAATACAAGATAAAAACAAACGGCATAAGCTCCCAATATTCGACGAATGCTTCAGATTCTTGTTTCTAAATTTTATTTTATCAGAACCGTTGAAATATGTTTTCAAATTTAATATCTGAAACATACTAATTTGTTCCTCTGTAAAATGGGAATATTTATTCGATATCTATAAAATATTACCAAATTACAAAAATATGCATCACTGTATTAAATGCAAAATTAGCATTATCTATCCAATATGCAAATCATTAAATCGTGTCGGCTTATAAGTAGTCTGCAGTAGAATTATTCAACAGTAAAAATAAAGAATTTCACTCGCATTTTCATTCAATTCATACCAATCGGTTCCATCCATATCCGATCCCGACGACGATACCCGTTTGAAATCATTATGGATAATTTTATTTTTATGCAGTTCCTTTGAGAATGAATACCGTCTGAAAGTGGGTGGAAGATCATACAGCGCGGGATCATTAAAAAATCTGTCCATTATAAAAACATGGGAAAATCAGAAATGTCAAGGTGAAAAGTTCCAAAGTACCGCTCAGTGTGCTACCAAGAATTTCCGCTCTCTTATGAAACAAAAGTTCACTAATCCAGTTAACGTTTACGCAAAAAGCATGAACTGCCTCTGCAAGACCGATTTAACCTGACCGAAAAAGTTCACGATCGATGTAACTGGCTGATAAACGTCGGAAAAGCCGAAATTATGAGCACTTTCTCCGGTTTTCGCTTATTACTTTGACCAGTGAGTTTTGTTCTTTGGTAGCCCAGATTTGAACTGGTACTGAAAAGTAGACCGGTTAGTCTGGCCAAAATGTTACCGCAACTGGCAAACAGACGCAATGCGGAAGTGCACAAAAGTACACAATGCAGTGCGTATGCGTTTTCCCACCACACCATCATGGAAACCTGTTGCAGAAGGCAGAGACAAGTCAAAACTTACGAAATTACAGTGCAGTACAAGTAGTTCTTGTACACAATGAAAATTTCTGGTAAATACACTTATAACTTTATACAGTTATACCCCATACATAACAGAAGTCTGAAGACAGGAGAAAAATAATTTATTCGAGCCACACCGTCGAAATTAAAAATGACAAGAAAATTTAATGTGTAAGCGTACACTGTACGCTTTACACATCTGATAGCCGCTGCAATATTTTTTATTTACATAAATAATACGTAGTTAGAGAAACATCAGCGGAAACCGAGAAATAAACAATAAAGCACAATGCTGTTCCGGCAGCAAAAGCACTGACTAACAAAATAAACTACACACTACAATTTTTCATAACATCAACAAAACGGCACATGCTTTAAGAACTGATACAGTAAATGCTCTCAAGATCAAATTGGTTAAGCAAATTTTCAATATCAACTGATGGAATTACAAAATATTATAATATTGTTTTAATTAACGCTACTATTAACTACATTATTTCTGCTAGAGTTATAGATAATGTAAGCATTGCGTGAATATTTGGATATTGGGCGAACATAAAATTTTTAATACTCAGCTCACCGTCGTAGCCACAATTTCATTTTCGACTATAATCTATTATTTACAATAATAATAATGATAGTAGAAAACTCACGCGGATCAGGATTATCTCGATCTTCGATCAGCAGGAGCCAACAAAACAACACACAGACACATCCAGACTTTCTCGTAAATTATAAAATTTGATATGTATTTATTACGTACTCGTGTGACTGTACTGGAGAAGCGATCCTTGGCCGATATTCTACTATGAAATGCTACGATTACACTGGCACCGCAGAGGTAATTAAAAATAAAAATATTTGAAAATAAAAAATACTGACAGAGAAAATACTGAAAATGTGTAAAACAGGAGTCAGGAAAGTAAGTATTACAGAACCACACAATTTTTGCGATATCTGCACAAGCTGGAAGCCAGTCAGCACGAGAAACCACAACTGTTTATAATTTCACACATTTCGTTTGCTCCACTAGCACTGGGATCCAACGCATTAGCAACAGTTGCCAATTTAGGTTCCCGGTTGTCATTTAGCTATTTAAGGCATTAACTGATTTAAATATGATTTAATGATTACTGATTACAAGCTTACTGTTCGTTTCTTATGCAAAACAGTGAAAACACGCAGTATGCTACGCACCAACTCACTCTGACGAGCGTCAAGCAATATCACTTTAAGTTTTAAGTTTTAAAACAAAAAACACCTCTTAAACTAACACAAAAAGATAACTCCTTAACTTCACATCTAATGTCTACGGAGTACCTAGAAATGATAAGCAATCGGGATGCTAGCGATCAGGTTGCAGCGTTTCTCGATGATCCGTCGTAAAATCTTGAGGAATCGTAATAAAGCTAAAAATGTCACAGAAAGAGCGATATCACACCAAACGACCAAACCAAATTGAAATGTTTATCACATACAAAAAACTTTCGTTAAACTAAAACAAGTAACGGTACAGAAGAGCGAAAATGGAAAACTACGAAATGCGGAAGACGCAGATATCGTGATATTTTCAGTTTTCAAGAGAAATTTTTTGGTGTCGTGGTGAGTGGCACCGCCACCTGCCAAGTTGCCAACTTATGCCAGCGCACCAAATTTGCATACAAAAAGTCGCTCAAGCGTAAAGCCCAATAGACGCGGCGGACCGGAAGTGTCGCACATTATGGCAGTCGCTTACTGAGGGGGGTTGACTGTGCGCCGATGCAACTTCAACCGGCACCTTCGTCAGTACAATTTAATAAGGTGCCTACTAGCCGGATATTTACGCGACAATTTCAGTTTCTCTGCTTTGGTTTTTGAGACAATTGGTGTGCGGAGTAAAGAGTCGAAATGTAAGATTACTAAGATGTCTACCCTCGGTAACATGCTTTTTGAGAGGGCACAGGAGAAACGGTCAACTCAGTTTCTGAAGCAGAGAATCAGTGTTGCTTAAATGCGAGGTAACGCTGCTTGTGTTTCGGAAACGTTTTGTATCGGTAAGAGACTGGACGAAGTGTATGTGATGAATTGCTTAATTTTGCTTTAACCTATGTTAATGTGAATAATTCAATTACAACAACTTTGCCGTGTTAATCTGAATATTTAATATTGGAAGTATAGAAAAGATCTTGTTGCTACGGAATAAAATGGCTTTGCGAGGTACTGTATAGTTCTACTAGATTTCTATGTAGATAGCAGATTTAGCCGGTAAGACTGCTAAAAAGTAAGTACTTGTAAAAAATTAACACTCTGTTGTAATACCCACAAAATTATTGATAACGGCGCCGGTCCGTACGTAATACCCGCTCGTAATTAATTCCGCGATTTTCTACTTCACAATTTACCTACAATTAATTTGATTAGACCAAAAAAAGTTATAATAATATGCCAATTATTAATACGAGCAGTCGAGCACTGAAGTGAATGTGGTAACCGTAGCTGTAATTCAAGGTGTCATGACTCGCGACTAAAGCGAGTGAACATTGAACATTATAAATTTGGACAAGTTACCTATAGCTAAGCACCCAGACAAGATGCGCCATCAACTTCCTCACCGGAAGTCTGCAGGCCGCAAATTTTTGAGTATAGGATTACGAATGGATTAATTGTGACCCTTGTGAATCTTGACACCACGACTGCACACCTACAGCAGCATGATCAGTTATTGATCGCTCTACTGCAGGAATGCTTTTTCATCAATATAAATTATCCAGATTTACAGGCTGTCGCGGCAGGGCAATTCAGGTTTCGAAAATTCGAGTTTTTATTTACGGCGAGCTCTTGCATGATGATCTGATGGCCTAGTGGAGCCAAAAACAAACGACGTCTTGAGTATCATATCATGGCTAAATATCGGGCACAGGATAATCATCCATCTTGCAATAGTGAGTTTACTGGGATAATACGAGGCATATAAAAATAAGTACATTAGTGCAGACTGCAGCGGTGCATAAAACAGAGACCCGAAAGTAAACTTACACATTCATTCCCTTTCTTCAAGCTCTCAAAACAGGAAACCATTGTAAACGCTAAGTAATCATAAACAGGAAGAACTATTTCCCACCAGCGAAGAATAAATAATAAGTTAAAGCTGTGAGAATCCCTGCCAAAGCGCTGATGAGGGGGCAATCAGCATACATATCGGCAGCCTGAGTTAATTTGGAGACGAGAAATCAAAACAACAAAATAAAGGGAAACGGAATTCATGCCAGAACGAAGAACTGCATTAGCTAGGGCAGAAAAACGCAGAGTGAGAAAACAAGGAAACAAACCAATACTGTACAACGAGGAAGGTGGCTTCCTTAAAGTGTTAACAAAACATCCACGGACTTGAGTCGTCGTTTCCGGTATGAGTTTAAACGGCTTAAACGGTAACGGGAACCCTGCAAACGCATTAACTATTAGTGTAATGCTAATTGTATTGACACAAGCTGCATGAAATACATATAAGAGCATCTTCAAAATTTTTAAGGTTACAGTAATAAGAAATTAAGTAAAAAATGTTTTCCTGTACATACTCGAAGCCAGGCGCCGATTCGTATTCTACGTCAACCGGCGCCACTGACGTTCGCTCATGACCCGCCCATCCATTTCCATTCTGCTCCAACGCAGCCATATCTAACGGCGGCGGGAAATCGCCCTCCACTTCTGCCGGGATCTTGCGCTTACGGCCCCCGCGGTTCTTCGGCGTCCCTTGCTGCACCGTCACAGGGTTCCCATTCGGTAGGCTGGATGTGGACGACGCTGCCGACACCTGGTTCTCCACATATTCCGGCATGGAGACAATGACCGACGCGCGCTGCCACGGTCCCGACGGGGTCGTATCCTCGGCCTCCTCTACGCCCTCCTCCGGGACCTCACCCCCCTCCGCCCCGGCGCGCTTCGGCGTGGTTTTCGCACTACGTGTCTGCACGGCTTTGCGGGCGGCCGCACGGCGTTTACGACGCGATGAAGCCTTTGGCAATTTACGCTTAACAACCTTCTTAACGATGCCCACCGTGGGCGCCGGGGCCACGGCTGCGTCCACGTCTACCCGGTGGGCCGCCGGTCGCCGTCCGCCCCGGCGGTTGGGCTGCGGGTGGCGGTGGCGACGGTGCAACACCAAGTGGGTCTTGAACGCGAACGCCTCCGGGCATTCGGGGCACTGGAACTCTTGGGTCTGGAGGCCTTCCGGGCCCAGGGTCGTGCGGGCGCGTCCCAGCAGGTGGCGTGTGGACTTGAGTGGGATTCTCTTCGGCACTGCCGTCCGGTCACTGTAAAAGTGGTGCTCACGACTCATATGCTCCGCGATGGCTTTGCAGTCAGTGCCACGGAAATGACAACTGGAGATCACGCAGGCCAAACCCGTGGAAGCGGCGGCGGCGGCTGGAGCGGGACTGCCCGGATTGGAAAATATGTCGTCTGTTAGACACAAAATACGCGTTATTAACAGAGCCTCAAACCAACGATTTACTGTGGAAACAATTTGATGCCGTGCATGAACTGGAACTCTGTTTACACTGTAAAATAACGTAGCTGTTGATCACCCTTACCTGCAGCAGATAAATTGCGCGCAGCGGCTCGATTTGTGGGCAGCGATGGACGCCCGTTCCACTGACGCTCTGGTGTGGGTTCCTGCGACAGTTTCAAATGGGCCTTGAAGTGCCAGTTGAAAATCTGTTTGGAATCCGTGGCAAAATCGCATTCATTGCAGCTAAACTTGCCCATCGCGCCATGCCCGGGAATATGCGTCACCACATCCTTCCGCAGCTTCTTACTCTGCGGACACCGAGGGCACTGATACCCGGAAATACGGTTTTCGGCATCCCGCAGCTGGATGGGCTCGTTGAGATTGCCCTCCTGCTTGACACTGCGGCGACGGATGGGTGGGGCGCGATGCAACTGGCTGGGTACGGCCAAGGTGATGCCGCGCGCCGCCGACTGACGATGGTTCACCTGCATGCGTTTGCGCTGTTTTGGCGCCGTGAAGCGATGCGGACGGCCCGGAACGTAGTCACTGTCCTCCGACGGTTCACGACGGAAAGGCTGTCGCCAGTGATTCGTCTGAACAGCAGCGCCTGTGAATAAATTCAATAAATTATTGTCCTAACAGTTGTTATATTTACAGCGAGCGCGCTGATGCACAGCTTTGGAATACAATAACTCGTTACAAAATAGTCGTATTGTGCTGCGGCATTCGACAACCGTGAAACGTACGTGGTTTGGGAACACTGTCCAGCAGGCGAATCCGCGGCTGCACACCCACAGCACCCAGCGTGTCGGAAATGCGATTGCGCGGTGGACTCTGATCATGATCGTAATATCCGTTGACTTCTACAAGCAAAAACGCCGTCGATTTAACAATTCTCTTGTGCAACGAAGCGGGCACTGACCTGTGCGATTCCCCACCAACAGACGGTGCGGCAGCGGGATTTCATCGGATGAGGAGCTGCCGGAGCACTGGGGTCCGCTGAGATCCAGGTCTAGATTGACATGCAGACGCTCGGCAATCTGTTCCATGAGGGCACGCAGGACATCGTCCTCGCTGCCCTTGGGCAACATCAGATTGATGGCGTTCCATATCTGGTTCACCGTGCTTGTCAACTGAGGTGGCACTGCAAAAACACACCTTTCCAATTAGCTTTAATGGTTCTAATCGTATATACTACCGGCTAAGTACTTAGACGCTTGTATGTTTTCAGTTTGTCATCAAAATGGCAATAAAGATTGCGGTGAAAAAATTGCATCTCCACCAAACCACGCCTAAACTAATACGATAGCACAATAATATTTTGCCGGTTTTATTCTGATCCTGAAGGTATTTGTCTTCCTGGCAACAGCCGGCGCACCCTAATTGTGCCCGCAGCCACAAGAGAGCAAAAACGCACAATCAGCATCACTCGGGCGCCCACATTCACGGTGCGATACCGTCAAATGCACGCAGAAAAGAAAAGTAGGCCACACGACAGCATCGGCAGTCGACACACAAATGTCTGACTGCACTGTGCAGTAACCCTTAACCACATCCTGTGATAAAATACAAAGCACGGAAAGCAGCAAACCTCCAGCTGCCAGCACAAACAGACCAAAACTAGGTAAACACAGATTAGACCAGCAACAAAATGTTCAAGTACATTCCACATTTTCTGCTGTTTCGGTTCAGCGCTCCAACTGAATGCAGAAAAGTATCGAAGAGTTTAGGAAAAAATTTACTACGCAAACCTGACAAATCAACAAAAAACAAAGGGGCGCTTATATATCTTATTATTTATCGTGATTCACTCAGGACAAAAATTAGATTTCAAGCTGATCAAGCTGTTCACATTCACATAACGAACCTTAAGGCTTTGCCAAATTAAACTAGTTTCGAAAAACCTAAATCTATGCCACGCGATAACAGAAAAAAAAGACTGAAAGCATACAATAACATCAAGCTTCTGGTGGTGCGCCAAAATTCAAAGCTGCTGGAAGCAAAACACAGACTACCGGAGTAATCATAATGTCTAATCACTCTAATGATAAATCATTAAATAAAAATTATAAAATCATCATTAAAGTGATTAAACCTAAAAAAGACGACTGTCATGCGCTCTATGCATATTTCAAAATGCTTCAACACTGAAATTCAATAAAATAATTTTTAAAAAATCGAAATAACACTTGCGAAAGAATAAAGCCTCTGCATATGGCAAGAAAAATAAACTGCAAAACTCCATCGCAGACTTTCCAATTCCATGCAGAGGTTGCAAACGCTGCGCGCTGACATCCCACATCGATGCCACCTGAGAACTGAGAATCTTCAAGAGCTCTTGCACCCCCTCCTCCTTACCTGGTGCAGCGTAGGTCTCCCGTTCGCGTGCCCGCGGCGGAGAGGCAGCGCGGGCCGTGTACAGATTGGAGGTGGAGGGTCGGTAGGCAGGCACGGCCATGGACAGGGAGCGGGCTTGGATGCGCTGTCGAGCGATCTCCGCGGCCTGCATGGCATCCGTGGGCTGGCTAACAAGCTTGGTGCCGCTGCTATTGCGACTGCATATGATGGAGCCCTTGGCATGCAGCGGAGGAACGGGCATTTTGAAGTTTATCTTCGACATGGTCTGTGTGCGTCGCCGAAAGCAATGCAAACACTGAGACTACTCGACAGTCGACACACACGCGATCTTCAGAAGAATGCCGAGCAAAATCATGCGGATCGGAAGAATGAAATGCAAGCAGAAACAATAATAATTTTATCGGAGAAATCGAAATCAGACTGCATTCCACAACTGCCTCAAGGCCCTGGTTAAAGAGAAAACTACTGAAGGTACGTCGCCAAGTCACAAGTGCAGCAGCAGCAGCTTGCTGATCTTGATGCTTGCAAAACAAGCGTTAACCGTTGGAGCCGCGGAGCAGACTAGCGCGAGCGACCACGGTTCAATGAACCGGCTGAATCGCGTTACGGTCTGCGCACAATCGACGGCAGCCAGCAGCCTAGCGACAGCCGCAATCGCAGACGGCATACCGATCTCAAAGATTAAAGTTAATCCGCTTCTTATGAAGCGCATATTTATTTGCAAGAAAGAAAAAAGTAATTAAAACACAGTATAATTCAAAAAATAATACTGTAACTGTTTTGTATATTAACTCAGGTTAAATTAAAAGGTGTACTTATCACTGGCTGGCATTCGGACTCGGCTCCGCAGACCGAAATAGGCGGAAACGGTCTATACAGTAGCGGCCCTCGAGTAGCGGGTAGGCACTCACAAACTACCGTACTTTGCGTCCAGACTTTGTGTCTGCTGGCGCATTTCTGGTTGAACCTTTTTCGGTGCATCGCTGTACATAATTTAATTCCCGAATCCCGGTGATAGTGCTACCGTCTACTTCAGACCGCAAACTGCAAAGTAGGTACTCGAAGAAGAAAAGTCTTCGGTACACAAACACGAAACCAGTTGATTTCCCATATTCGGACACACCCAAGTTACGAATTCCGAAAATGCACACTGACGTCTGACGCAATCCTTAATACGCTCAACACAGCAAATTAAAAGCAAGAAGAGCTCAAGCGCACGAAAATTCGTTACAAAAAAGAATGGGGCACGGCATGCATATGCACGGCATAACTGGAAACTACATAAGTAGCGGCTTGAAGAGTGAACTCAATTAAGCAAGCGAATCAAATTCATATGACGACGACACCTACATCCCTGTCTGATCGTTAATACTCCCCAGAATTAATTACTTTCCTTCGTCCTTTCGTTTATTATCAGTTTTCAGCGTAATGTACAACGCAACCAATAATTAAACAGGAAAATTATAGTCAATGACGTATTGAAGGCTGTTGACAAGCACTGGAGCTGGAGATTCGGTACCTACTAGGCTACTACGTACCTCGTGCGCCAACTACGTAACTTGTGCTGCAGATTGGGCTAATTTTGGGCCGTTTTCAAACTTTGGTGGATGTCTTATACACTCAGGAGTTACGACTATAGTACAAGCTGTACTATCATTAACAAAACTCACCTGAAACTGTCATCCCACCGACGATAACGACATTCGCACCGCACGCATGAACCACTCCCAGTGTCTGCGCTGCCACATCCTGCTGCTCGCGGTCACGATCGTCATCCTCACTCTCACTGCTGACGTCCGCGGCGTCACCGTCACCTGGCTTAATCGTCAACGGAAAGAACGCCCGATCACAGAAGCTCATCAGCTTGTGGATATCCTCGTCCGACTTGCAGTCGATGACATGTTCTTTCTGTTCGTATGTCGCTGTATGATTACAGCAAAAAGGTTAAGAACCACAAACTAGGCTGACGCAATGTCAAATCGCGCCTACTGTGAAAGAGCAATCGGAAGCTGTCGTTTCCCAACAACTTCTGCACCTCGCGGCGGCATGTCTGGTACAGATTGGGTGTGTTGATCTTGATGATAAGCGAACGGCTAGGAGGACCCGGGAAGCTGATGTGAACGTTCATGGGCTTCATCACGGCGATCGCGATACGGTTACTGTGGAGACTGTAAAGCTGACATTTTGATGTTTGGCTCCAGTTATCAAGTCCTATCAGAACAGATACATTATTTTGTTCACTTACTTTACAGTCAAGACACCACTGCGCTTCAAGGATCCAACAAACACGTCAAAAGTTAAAAAACCTAGTCAGTAAAGAGCTAACGAGAAACCGAAAACCTTGCGCACGCCTGTTATACCAAGGTCTAGATGCGTTCGGTAAAACCCACAAAATACACACCCCTTCGTTCAGTGTGTATCTGAAACGGTATCTATGATACCTTGCTCAAACAGCCTCAAAGCAACAATATAACACGTTCAGTAATTGTTATGATTAGCTATTGAAAGTTAAACAGTTCAAAGCAACGTTAAGCCGAGAACGGTAGGAACTAGGAAGTCACGATGTTCCCAACAAGCTAAAACTCCGGTAACTTTTCTTCGACATTTACTCGATCTCCGGCACTCGAATGACTTGCAAATTGCAACGGACAGCCATACATCGCGGAGGCACGGTTACATTGGCCAAACGTGGCACTGGTAACATTGACCGCACCGATTTCGGAGGTTTACCATTGATACACTGACCTCACGAAAGCTGTGGTAAGTACTAAAAGTACTTGTTGTACAGTACTTCAAGTACTGCTTATTTATTTTATGTTTTCTCTCTTTATAATATTCAGCTGTTGCTCGATAACCCGCAACAATCAAAACAACCCAACAGCTAGGAAATACTACATTCATTACGTTAACAAGCAGTGGAATTAAACACGCGGACGGGTTATAAGAGAACTTTTAATCTAAATCAGCCGATGCTAGGCGCCGTTCCCATGGAATGGCTTTCGCGTTTTCACGGCGGGTTTCGATTGGTGTCGATATTCCGTTGTTAAAATCTGACATCTTTTGTCGCTTAGCTTCTTTCCACAGCTCGCTGACGAGCCAGAGCCCAGAAGGCTTCCGAATTCCGATCTAAGGGTCACGGAACCCACCGGACGGAACATGTAAGTACTGTAGTCCTGGATGACGTTTCCGGCATTTCGTGGTCTTATTGTGTTTCTCTGAAACCGCCTTCCTGTGTTAAGCATATCTCATGGAATGGATTGTTTTCCATTTCCAGTGCCAGCTGGCACAAACATGTCTGAATTCCGGTAACGCTTTATAATAGGAAGCAGGATTTATCCCAATAACAGGTAGGTAATCACTAATTAGGCCACGTACGAGTACAAACCATAATGATTCACATGTGTTTTTTGAGTTAAGTTCAGTAAGCTACGGGTAGTTACTGTAAGTCAATGCCACATGTGCACGCGCGGGAACGATTTGGAATTCTGGTTCTCCCTCATGTATGCTAAGTACGTATATATAATCTTTAGACGTGACCTTTACGGCTTTACCTACAAATGTATGCAGAATGCAAATATACATTTGTAGGTAAAGGTCAATACGTACGCAACTTTCGAATCTTTTCTATTAAAGAACTTACTGCGTTAAGCGATAGTTATTGGTAGATACCTGTTCCTGATTCCTTTCTTTGTGATCGTACACATATTAATATAGCCTCGATGCACTGCAGTACATGGCGGCACATAATAATTACTTAATGCATAGTTCCATACAGTAGATGTATTGTACCTAGGTACTGTACTTACCTGGGGGCTGCATGACGAATAACCGGATGTTGTTTGCACATTAAAATTAGAAAAGTATGCTTACTTGTATTGTACAATACATGTATTTTGTATTTTATAAAGTTCTGTATTAAAGCGTATGAGTACTGCGTAACAGCAGTACAAAGCGCTGTGCTACCTGCAGTATTGGAGTTTATGCGCTCCCCTTATGGAACAACAAGATTGTCTCGATTTTGGAATACAATACACACTCAAATACAACCGTACAACGTCTCAGTTTCAGGATGGCGGATGGCTCGCTTCGTGGAATGATACAGCCAAATAGCGCCGCTTGGGACGTCTGCTTCATTATTTATAATGAATACAGGAATTTTCCCCCAGTCTTCCTTCTCTTCATTCACTTGTCAGCGCTGATCTCGAATGTTCGGTGTATTGTGATGTATTTACGCATCAATGCAGCCGTTAAATTTAGGCATCATCACAATACCGCGCCTGACCAGTGAGATACGCGCTGACAAGCGACCTTAAGGTGACAAGCAGAAGGACGGGAATTAAGTGGAGAAAACCAGAGATTTGTTGTCGTACATATTGAATTATACACCCTCAACTGAAAAAGGCAGACATACTCGTATGATACGAGGCCAGCCGTGACAGGTAACTGAGGTAAGTGCTGCACATCGACGAGCGCGATTACTTATACGAGGTAAAGGTAAAATGTGGTTCAGCTGGTCTTCTGTGTTGGAGTTGCGAGCCTTGCAGCTGCAGAAAATCAATGAGGTTTCACCGGGAAATAACATTTCAGCCGGGAATTTTCGGATGCTGGCAGAAGGGTCGATGATCCAGAAAGAAACTCAATACCTCGCTTAATAAATAAATATATAACGTGCTGTCCAGTATTCGGAAAAGCAAGCTGCAAAACTCGTAATCTCTCGTAATCTCGCATTTCAAAATTTCGAAAACTGCACCGCGACCGCATTGAACCTGTTTTATTGAAATTATATTGCAACATACATCGATCGTTAAGCGAACTGGGTAAGAAAGCATCTGGATGCAGCAAAACAACTGTTTTTCTATACATCAAAACAAGTGAACTTCCGTTTGGAAAAAAAGCAGAAAATGACAATCAAAGAGAAAGAGAGCAGTACACGTACAGAAATTAAATCCATCAATCCAAAAAATTATTTCCCCATTACACAATAAATAAATTCTCCTCTTCAACAACCACAATCAGCTGCTGTTGAGACACAAAAACATCATAGGAAAACCACCTTCTTCCTATCAGTCCACAGGAAAATCTCTCTTGAAAGCGTTCAATTCCGGCACCCGCTTCAAATTTTCTTTCCCCTCGACGACGCACCACATCAGACCAGTAATGAAGGTAGGAAAAAACACAATCATCATTTCTTGTAAAATTTGAACAACTCAAAGAAAAAACGGCGCTCCAACCAGAGACACACATCGCGTGCACCACGTTCCGTTGCGTTTTGCGTGCAGAAAACAGAAAAAACAACGTAACTCAAACAAAAAAAATACAGCCGTTCAGTGAGCATCCTCGAACATAAAGAGATTGTTAGTGGCGCATAGGGCCAGGACGTTTTCCCGCGGATGCCAGCTGGCGTGCAGTACTTTGCGGCCGTAGTCCAGGGAGTCGGTGGGGATCTCGTCCTTCTTGCGCTTCTGCGCCGCCAGCCGATCCCCGCCGGCGATGATCTTCTTCGGCTTAAGCACCGCCTTCACCTTCGTAACATCCTTCGAGGCCTCGTACGTCACGTCGCGCTTCGACGCAATGTCAAACACCCGGAATAGGCTGCCGTATGACCCCGTTAAAATGGCCCTGTTGACCAACGACATGTGTTATTCAATCGAAATGGCTGCAATGTGCCACAGAGTGACGGAACGAAAAACAAGCACTATCGCACTTCCGTAAAAAGAAGCACTATCTCAATACTGGAATAAAATAATCGGTGAGTCTGAAGGTGTTTCTTAAAGAAGCAAAACAACAAAAGATCCCATTAATCTCGATGTAATTTCCCAAATACAGGTAAAACTGCGGAGACCAGCAGAAAGTCGATAACCGCAATACACTGTAACGACGCATGTACGACGGTCACGTTGTACTACGCATGCCACCGGCAAAGATAACAGCACAAGCAAAAGCCCGTGTCAGTTACTAGATATCAAACTCGTACCTTTCGCAAGAAAACTGAACGATAAAAATAAACTGCATATTTACGGTCACTAAGTTTGTGAGACACATGCCGCAGTCCAGCATTACGCAGTTAGCGATTACGACCAGTTGACAAGCCACAACACTACGATGCTATACCGCTTACTTGTCGTCATGGGAGAAGCAGCAGTCAAATTTATCGAATATGCAGTCGTTCTCGTAGAGCGTGCATAATTTGGCCTTGAGGTATTCATGGACATGGAATACTTCGACAGCCTTGTTCTCCATACGCAAATCCCATAATTTAACGTGCATGTAATCCCGGGCGGCCATCAGGAGGCCATTATAGCTAAAGGTGAAATGAGCAATACTGGCAATGATTTCCGAAAAGAAGTTCCGCGTCCCCACATCCTCCGCATCGGCAAATACTACACAAACACATACGGAGCAACGTCAGCAATACAAATCCACCGACACGACACCTTTATAGAACCAAGAGGAGAACTCAACCTACATTTGGCGTGCTGCTCATGGTGTGTTGACCGTCTCATATCGCACAGTCGTATCACGCCCTTGGAGCTACTGAACGCAAACACACTGTTTTCCGTTGGATGAAAGCGCGAATATGTAATGACTTCCGCTAAGTCCTCCATATTATCCGGTTTGATATCGATAACATCTGCAACACCACATGTCAACACATCCGTAATTTCAAGGAAAAACAGATTAATACGAATTTAACCATCTGGTACACGAAAAAACCAAATTATCCAAACATCTCTAAGCAAACCAAATTATAAACTCAACAATAAAAAACCCCAAGTTTAGGGTGATGACAATGAACGCTATAGTGCAGCAACGTCAGAAACAATAAAAATTTCAACACAAATTATAAAAACGTCTTAAAAACAAACGGAACAGTGTAGAAGAATGGCAGCGAGGGACAAAACGGCTCGATAATACCACAATAGTATACAGAAACGGGAACGTACTCCAACACAGATTTTTGGACTCGGTATGCCAAATGTTAATCCTGAGATCATCGGCACTAAGAAACGTTTCCTGGTCGGCATTGACGGAGATACTGTTGATGTGGTAGGCGTGAGCATTGGCGTACACGCGCCGTGCCGAGGCCTCGACGATGCCGTCGACACTGCGCAGCGCCGGGATGCGCAATCGCTGGAGGCGCTGGTTTAGTACGCGACCACTGTCCTCCTCGCGTAAATTAAATCCTTCAGCGCGGCGCGTTTTTTCCGATATTTTCCACAATTTTACCGTTTTATCTGCAGGAAAACAATAAATTTATAAATAAAAAATCAGTTAGTTCAAACGAAACACACAAAACCTTCAAATTCACCAAAACACGAAAACCTTAAAACAGCAGCAACGGTACTATTTTTTAAGTTTACCATTAGTGGAAAGTAAAAAATGGGCGGGACTGCGGCGTTTCAACCAGGCAATATCGTTGATCTTCTCTTCGATTTCCACGCTTTTCAGATAATCAAATTCCGGTTCGTGGCTCTGGAAGGTGCTATACACATTGTAATCTGTCCGGGCGAACGGTTGTTGGTTCTGTAGAAACAAAATATGCCGATAAAATCTCCATACAATACCCACAAATCAATTGCTCAATCGATACGTTTCTCAAACGCTAACTCAGTTTTTATATGGGGAAAGACTAGAACCGGCATTCCAAACTTTCTGGATAAAATAAGGTTCACATGTCCTAAACCAAGTAAAAAATAACAAATCTAAATGGCAAGCAAATGCTACTATTTTCAATCGCTCGTAACAAGTCCAAGTTGTGATAATTAACAATTTTCAAGGAAAATTCTGCTAGGAAAATTTCTATGCAATTGTGAGCTCGATCCTCGTTTGGAACGGAAGTCAACATATAGGAAATTTGAAAAATACAGATTTACTTCATGTTTAATTCCATAAAAAAACATTTATCTTCCTGATTTATGGCAGCGATAGCTTAATCCTGGTACCGTCGCACACCCTAGCCGCTCGCCTAGATTTGATAACTTATTTTGGATACATTTCGATTTCACGCGAGGCAAGAATTTTACAAAGCCTGTGTTGGTTTTTTTAAAAAAAATTTGATTTTCTCACACTCTGAAAATTTATTCGTACGATCTTCTCCACATAACAGCATAGCTATCGCCGCTGATTTTTCGTAAGTCTCCTCCAGGGACTAAAAGCGATGCCTACACATTACATCTGCCAGCCCGAATTTCTGCCTACCATAAGCGCCGCTAATCCGCCCAAAATCCCGGCACGCAAAACAGCGTAGTCGCTGCACTTCCCTGTTTGCCATCCCCGACAACCCAACTGCTTATGGCTTATTAAACGCTCGTAATGTAATTGAAAGGTAGAAAAAGGCAAAATCTCCGTCAAATGGGCCGGAGCAGCATTAAAGCGACAAGGGCCCTGCCAAGCGCAGAGCGCGACCGGAGGAACAAGAAGAAAACAGCCCATCCATCCACAAACCCCCCAAAGCCGGCGTGGAAACATAATAGAATAGGAGAAAAATCGATAAATAACCTCAGCTGTTGTAATACACTGGCTGCCAGCCAGAGATTCCTGAAGGGCGCCCATGCACACGAAGAGCGCGCGGCACGCAGAGACTATAGATTCCCAACATCCGGCAAATTCCCCCAAAAAATCCTGATTTATTCCTCCAGAAAGACAAAACTTTGGCCGAACAGATCGTTTTATTCCTTAATTCCACATTACCCAAGCATCTCTTTATTTAATTAACGACCGGGTTCAAGAGATTTCCGCCCAACGACAGTCGAATCGATACATGTATGCCTCTTAAATTATCAAAGGTTCTAATCGATATTCCTGCACACATTCACTCCTTCTGCATACTGCACTGTGCATGCTTGCCTGTCGGGAAAAATTTCAATTTATAATTGAACGACAAGACATCCTGAAAATCCGCTATAAATAGCTTATACGATGTTTTATCGTTAATAATTCAATTTGATGGGCTTTTTACAATCGCCGGCCGATAAATTATCAGCCAATCATGCAATAACATGCCCATAATAACCGGACAATTTTATTGCGAGAAAAAATTATACAAAAATCCAGGTTGTTCATTGCGTGCTCCATTAAACGGCAATTTCATTGCCAGGGCTTTTGCCAATGACATACGGCAAGTTTGCTGAGAGACGCAAACGATTAAGTGTCACTTGAAACGCAATAAAAAAGTCTCGTGTCAAGAAGTGTAAACCGATACCCAAAAGATTTTAACAACGGCTTCTAATTTTAGACCAGCACACACCAGTATTAATGACCAGCTGCTGCGGTTGCAAAGACGAAAACGATGCATACGTTCACGGTCAAAATTCCCTAACTTTGAATACACCACCCGGTAGTTCTAAAACATTAATGGTCTCAAAAATGCGAAACACGTAAATAAATGCACAAAAATACAATTAAAAAGATTTCCACATTAGCACAAATCGCAAATCCTTATACAACGAAATAAAACATGCGAATAGTCTAAGCCCCTAAATTCTTTTGCAGATGCATAATATGTAGGTATTCAAAAAAAGGGCTTTTAATAAGATCGCAATATTGATTTTAACTTATATTACTTCCGCTTTGATTAAATAATGTCACCAAAAATTTATTTTGAGATTTGTGGATGAACGTATTTTACCAATGAACCACAGCATACAATTAAAAAGGCACTTCTCTTAAAATAATTTACTTTGAGATGTTTTTCAGCTTGGATAATACAAAAAGAAGAATTACTGAACTATGTAGAAGAATTCACCTTGAACATAACCACTGCAACCGAAACATAGGAAACAATTCATCTCGTCCTCAAAAATCTGCGTCCGATGCATCAATCGGCAAAATTAAGCCAATTTGTAGCATCTCTATGAGCCATAAAGCACTGGCGAGAAATTCTTTCAGCGAACCTCGTTCCTTTTTAGCCCCACTTTACCCGTGGCAAAAGTGACAGGCATGCGGGATGGCAAATCGCAGCGGGAATGCAACGTATGTCCATAGTAATTATCCTAACCTCAAACCGCTGCTTACACTATTTCCCCTCACATCCAACATTCACCACAGCCACGAACCATTGTACGCCCATACAAAAGCCCACAACTGCCTGTTACAGCGGGAAACAGGCCATTTCGCCTAATCATCAGCATCGTCAACACAATTCTCCACCGCCATTTACAATCCTTGCCCGGTTTCAATAACATATAATTATCCTTGTTAATTCTCACCAGTTTCCGCTCCGCGCTGAACGTTGCTACCCAGAATTTCAATTTTGAAAAGGCCCGACTGACATTCACAACGGTATTTTGGAAAAAGAGACACATATTTATGCGGAAAAATTGTAGCAAATTATAAAATCCGCTTAGCTTCGTAAACAATAATTTTTATCGGAACTAGTAATTCGTAAACATTAATTCTAGCTTCACAACAAAGACAACATGAACTAGCAGGTTTTCAGCGTTTCTTACCTCAAGATCGCGCTTGAACACCACAATCCGCCCACCCTTATCACCAGCTGCTAGGAATTCACCATTTTCGTTAAACTGTACACTGGATATTGTATCCGCTGAAAATAAACAAGATTAACGCGTTTGGCTACAAATGTGATTTGTAAACAAACCATTCTAACAACTCCGCACAGTCTACTAACTCCACTCATGCACGCACTTGACCGACAAAACTGCCATCTAAACGATGAGAAATTCTATAAAAATTCCCTTTTTAGGTTTCCGCTGAAAAACTAAGCGGAAGCAGCGATAGTATGCGCTTCATTCATTTTGCCAAACAGGGGAACATGTCAACAAATTTGCCAGTTTTTCTTAATCCCTGTCGCGGCAGCCAGCCAAATTCCACCAGAACGGTACACTCTAATTGATGAAACCTATTTCAGGGAGCTCGGAGAAGCCCTGGGGATGATCAATTAATGCTCAATCCAGTCGACTGAAGTCAAGCAAACTAACGAACACTGTGCTATCTGCTACGCAAATGATGGAATATCAAGAGAAATTAATTTCCATTAATGATTTAATCAATTAAACGCATCGAAAGCAACACAGAATCACTGCTAAAATATTTTAATTTTGTAATATTTACTATTATTATTTTGGAAGTGCGATTATTATTATTGTAACAAAATTTCCAGATTAAAATACCGGAAAAGCAAATCACACATCAAACCCGGTAAATGCAAAAAGCATAAAATTTTCCCTCGCGTTTTTGACCACTCTGAGCACAAGTCGACATTCAGGAAGACCGTTAAACATATTTTTTTTAGAAATGCAAAACTGTTCAAAACGAAAATATAAGAAAAGCAATTGCACAAAATGTTTTCAAAGCTGAGAAATGAAGATCAGGAATTATTGAAAGATACGGTAATGAAACGCAATGATAATTTGGCTAGCTAAAACTGCCGTTCTGATTACTTGTAGATTTGGGATTGCATTTTGCATAGGGCACTCTCTTACCGTCAACATTTTCATCCTCTAAGGAACCTTTGATCTGCGACAGGTACCACTGCGTATCACATGGTGATGGCTGTTGGGAATCGGAAATCTCATCCTTCTTCATCGGTCGGCCGTTAACTTCAGCGTCTACGCATGCAGAATACCGTTTAGCATACCATCAACACCGCCAGCACAATCAATAGCCCAATTTACAAACAAAACAGCAGGAAAAAAAACACACACTCTGACACACAGCCAAATCGAAGCAACTTTCTTGGCGTACCCATGAGAGTTCTTCTCGATGGTGAAAAGCTCTCTCCACCACAATCACATACGGTTAGTTAAGCACTCCCGGACACTTTGAAAAATTCAGTTAATGGTTAGTCAATGCCAAGGAGACATGCCACAATTAACAACTGCACTATGCAGATCCGACTGCTTAAAATGATTGTCTGCTTAATTGGAAAATAACTCTTCTACACATACACATCCGGGCGCAATCGATCATTTCCATGTTAATTACGACGTTATGTCATCAGAGCGTACCGGGACGCCGCACGACCAGCGAGAGAGAGCTAAGCAGTGCAGATGCAATTTTAATTCTACCTGTGTCTGCAATTGCATCGCCGTCCATCATTTCCACTGTGCATCATTCGTTCAATAACCCGCGATCGTTACAACAGCACGTGCTCACTGTACAATAATGTCCAATACATAGAATATGAATGGAATGAGACAGATAAATCACAGGAATATCAAATTAGGAAGGGATGTAATTTCGTTAAATACTTTATTCACAACACAATAAAATCTCCACCAGAAATCTGCGAATTTCTATCTCCGCTGCTGCCGGAGAGAAGACACGGCCAAGAAGCAACCGCCTCGCCTCACAGGGAAATGGTCAGAACGTGCGGTAAAATAAAGGCTGCAGCCAGCCTTGGGCGGTACACTGGCTACAGCCAGCCTTGTGCGGTACAGTGCCGTACCACTGGTCCACTGCACTACAGAATGCAATGCACAGTGCCCTGACTGCACAGTGCACAACTTACTGTTTTTTAACGCTGAACTGGATTCGTCCGGTAGAAATGGTGCGTGTAAAATAGTTTTCATAATATTCAAAAGCTTCGCATAATAAGCCAGGCATACTCATTTTAATAGCAGTCCTTACTCCTTAGTGTTCTCGACCGACTTCTGAAGGTGAACATGGAGAAATTGTTCTATGGAGCTTGGAAGTGACCAGTGGTCAGCGACGATCGCAGTGCCATCCATATTGGTGCTTTTTAGCGGAAGCTGCCTCACCCTTTTGAAAGCAATCCCAGAGAAAATTCTATACATCTGCACACCATGAAACGTTTTTGGACTGAATTCGAAGAAAAAGGTACAAGTACTTACAATTTATGTATTGTACAGTCTGTAGCTCAACCGCCGCAGCATTATTAATTGTAAGTAATGTACTGCTAGCCATGGGCGATGCTGGCGATCATCAATGAGAATCATTTGCTATTCCAGTTTAGTTAATTTGTAACCGGAAAACGAACCTCGAAAATCATTGAGCGCAGGACTTTAGCTTTCAGTGCAATTAATGCATTACTACTTTGTAGATGACTAGTTGACAATTGAAACACTCGTAAGACCACACTAATTACTGTAGTTTGATTTGGAGAAACGAAATTCATTATTGTCAACATATACTCTATTTTACGAAAACATGCATACGTACATAAGGTGCACCTTGCGCGTCAATCGTCGATCTGTAGCTAGGCGGAAGTGATGGAACAGGATCAGGTAGGATCCTTCGCCGGTCCCTATTACATCAACATAAAATAGTTGGCAACTTGGCCGAATACGTCCACCATGCTGCAGGGTAAGCGAAAAATTAGATAAATTTTGTTATCACATACATAGTATAAAAGCTCGTGATACCGTTAATTGATAACTTACTGCTTCCACTGACGCTTTAATATATAATTTATTTTTGGGAGCAGAGCATCATGTGCACAAAATATCCAGTTTGTACTTGTACTTACGTTAACGTACTGTATCATTAATTATTGTATTCATTGTCGGTCCATGCTGCTCGTGTTTCAACTAAGTGCAATTGAGTTAACCCTTCCCGTGCAGTGCAAAATAGCGGTAAGGGTCTCCTAAATGCAAAGCGCCTGAAAAATCTACAAGGTTAATATACTTACCCACACCTTGTTCCTGTTTCTAAATCCGATGGGGAAGTATCGTCGAATTAAGCCGAATGCCATGCGGCCAGTTTTGACCTACATTGATCTCCAACAATTGCAATAAGAATACCAGAAAGAGGAACCGAATTCAAAGGAATATAAAAACATAGGTACAAGCAGAATACAGAAAGATTACTGTTTGTACCACATGACAGATCTAGAGACGATTTACTGTACTTCTATGCATTAACGAAACGATGATCACGATCGGCGAAGGTACGAGGGATAACAATATGAATCACTGGAGGCCACGAAGCATTCGTATGAAATGTTTGTACTTCACAGCTGGTAGAATCTTCAATTTAACGAAAAAATGCAGCCGCTGTTTTCGGTACGTTGAATGGAAGACCTAAGGTTCGAACGAGCTATCGATTACGGGTGTTTTTTCAATGCTTAAACTTGACCAATTTAATTAAATTAGTTTAAATCCGCGCAGGCGTGTGTGTATGGACAGTGGCTATTGCCGCATAAAAACTAAACCTATTTTAGCAAAAAAGTTTATTATGTGAAGAAATAGTCCGTTGTTTTCGTTTGGTTTTGGACTCTCGAAGAAAACTTTAACAACTAGGATTCCTGTGACGAAGGTACTTGAAGAAATGACGACCGATCTAATACAGGCCATATTGTCCTTGTTTTTGATTAGCTAACGTTTAGATTTAACAATACGCACATTTAGATTATTATTTCTGGTCGCTGAAAATGTTGTACATATAATATTTATAAACTCACGCGGGGATCGTAAAGAAGCAATAACGCTAGATATACAGTACAGTACCTATTTATTGTTCTTAAGAAAGAAGCCGCCTACAGCGTAAGTATGCATGTGCGTGTCATACTTCGAAATTAGTGGGGATAATTCTTTATACAGTATATAGAATAACAAGATAATCATACTCATTTTATTTATGTGTACAGTGTAAGTAAGTAAATATTACATGTCGCATGTGACATCTGCATCGCGCGGGAACAATTTGAAATTCAGCCTCTCCCTCAAGTAAGCTGTTTTTAGACGTGACCTTTACATACACGTGTAACTAACGATAACAAGCATGCCACTCCTTATATAAAAAAGAACCTGTTGCATTAATTATTAGGTGATAGATAATTGTGTGATTTATATTGGCAGAGACCCGGTTGGGGAGAATTCCTGTATGCATTAATTACGAAGCAGACGTCTCAAGAGCTATTTGGCCATGCAATCCCATATAAGCGAGCCATCCGCTATCCGGAAATTGAGACGTTGTAAGGCTGTATTGTGCTTGAGTCTGTATGTCGAAATAGATCTAGAAAAACTACTCGACGAGTATTATTATACTCGTGTAAGTTATGTTTCATAAAGTAGGGGAGCGTGTAAAATTAGAAGACAGCCAGCGCAGTGTGACAAAGCTGTACTTCGAATGCTGCCTTATATGGGCTCCCCCTGTATTACTCTCCCTTATCTGGGCTCCCGGCTAGTTAGCAATACCCGTCAAATTGAATTTATCGGATTATAGCAAAACCCTTTTCTACTTCTTTCAACCGGATTTACAAGTGAGCACACCAAAGAATTCCGAAATTTCACATCCGATTTATATTTATATATATTATATATATAATAATATTTTTCATTAATTTCAACCGGATTTGCCAATGAACAAACTGAAAAATGCCGAAATTTCTTATCACCGAAAATGCCGAAATTTCTTTTAAATTTCTTATGCCGAAATTTTTTTTATTTTTTCATGGGGTTCTTAGTGCATTTAAGCGGGCGACGTTTAGAAAGATCTTAAATTTAGAAAGATTTTGAATTTTAGAAAGATTCTGAATCTGCCGTTGATGCAACCTGAGCATTTTGAAAGAAACTAAATGCTACAAAAGTACTGGCAAAATAAGTATTTTATATAAATCAAAATTTTCAGTCAGGCATAACACTGATAACAGCTGCGAAAGTGTGAGTTATAACGCAACCGCCCATGTAGAGGTTTGCTCATATTGCCCGGGAGCCCAGATAAGGGAGAGTAATATAAGGGGAGCCCATATAAGGCAGCATTCGAAGTATCGGTTTCAAGCGTATTGAATTATCCAAGTCCCGAATAAAACAGCAAAAAAATCACATAAGTTAAACTCGAACCCAATTCGAACGTAAAACTATCGCTAGTTGAGCACCAAGCCCGTTCAACCCATGGTAGTTTTAAATTTGACCTGTATATTTTTCTACATACTGTTTTTTTCTCGGGAGTAGAAATACATTTTTCAAGTTTTAATGCGCAGACAACATCCGGTTATTCGTCCCATCCGGACCGGCCGGTTATACATATAGAACTATAAGCAGACTCCCAGTTATACGAAGCTATACCTTTTGTGCCGCCATCATCCCATGCAGTGTTTGTACTAGATTTGTTATAATACAAATATAAACGGTTTTCTGCAGTAAACGACATTTAAACGTTAAACGAACAGTATTCGGTATTCCCGTAAAAAACCTTTTTTTTCCACAAAATCAAATGATTTTCCTGCAATACTAGTGTATTCTATAGAAGTATCCTTGCTGCTGCGAACTGGACGTACGGCAGAGCCGCTGTGGCGCGTTTTTAACGTGATAGTTTTGGAGTTTAGTGCGCGTTTACAACAAGTCCTTCCCACTGTCACCGGCTTAGATGTTCCGGTTAGATCGAGAAACGTTGTACTACAAAGATTTCCTCTTATACATTTCCCAGTTGGCAGAAAACAGACAACAGTGTGCAATGCTGCGATTTAACACTATCCACACCGCAGCCTACTACTTCCAGTGATAAAAAACTGCATCGATATTTATCAGCATGGTTTATCTGTGTGATCGGTGTCCTATGCGACAGCCAGCATTCCGGTAGTAGAAGTATGGCAACAAGTGCGCTTATATTCGATCGGCACTAAACGCTGACACATTGCCGGTAGTACGGAATTCGTTGCTGATATTTAGCACAAACCGGATTCTATTACTAACATTATTTCGACATTTTTCCTGTAAAATGGCTGAATTATTTGAGTTCACCAACACCAACAGCAATGATTACTCCAACTATCTCAACTACCAGCCCGAACCCAAAACCCTGGACGTCACTCCCCGACAGATCCTGGCCTTGGTGGTGGTGGCGGTGGCCAGTGTCCTGTCCATCCTGCTAAACAGTATTTTATTCTGCGGATGTCTGCTGGTCCAACGGCCCAAAGTGGGCTTCGATGTGCTGGTGATGAATCTGCTGCTGGTTAACTTTTGTTTAACGGTTTTCATCTATCCCTACGACGTGGTCTCCTATATTGTCCTGAATAAGGCCTGGCCTTTCGCTGAATTCTACTGCCATGTTAGGCAAGTCGATGACGAGGTTCTTTATGCATAATATGACATATATTACATTGTCCACATTCCACAACACCCAGCTGTTCTTAGCATTTTCACTTAAAACGGAATCTCGCGCAAACTAAAATTTCTTTAGATATTACATCGGTAACAAGTGCACCTGTATAAAATATACGGCAAGTTTACTTTACCGGCAACTTTGTGTAAACGTTTCCGCTTCAACTAAATATACAGAAGCCGGAAATCGCTGTTGTACACAGATCGTTATCGATTGCGATTGTTGAACCTACGATATTCGTCAACAATGCTTGTTGTCCCGGTGGAACTTTTGGAAAAAGTATTTCTTTGCTTCTGCATTTTTTTATGCAGGAGTACGGGCGTTAAAATAAATCAACTTGGAACGTAGCAAAAAGACCGGCAACTACATTACTAAGCAAAACTTTAGGCGTTATTTAACTTCTGAACTTTTATAAATAGTAACTAGTACACTAATTAGTGAAACAAATTATTTTTCTTCTTCTCCTTATTTGGTAGTTTTAATTATGCGTTTCTTATGTTTTTCGATAGATGTGCTGCGTCTCTGTGCAAGCTTGAAATCCGATAGATTAATTCGCTAAATGTGCCGTAAATGCCATCAAATACTCATCGGTAATCGTCATAAGGAAATGAGATAATGTGTTTTTTCAGCACATTCTTCACATCGTTCCTCCCATTTGTTGGCTGCTGGAATGTCTCTATTATGGCACTTCAGCAGTTCTTCTCCCTACTGACCATGGTGCTCGATTGTGTGCCAAGTTCGAAAAGCAAGACCACGGCTGTGCTGCAGAAATTTGCTCCCACGGTCCTGGTATGGTTACATGGCTTTGGAATACACTGTCCTATAGCGTGAGTCTCAATATCTGTATGTCCTGCATTAATTCATGAAGATTCGGTGCTGCACTCTAGTTGTAAATGAAAAATTATTCATTAATTTTCCAGCTACATACACAGAACGGAGCATTGGGAGCGCTTGCTGCTCGTGGTGTAAACCCGATGCACCGGAAGTACAGTTATACAAATACAATCGCATTTATTCGCTTCATTTTTATGTGTCAGAATCAGGATCAATAGTATGTTGGCCGCTTGCTGTTTAGCAGTCATAGTGTTCCGCAAACTCACTTCCGGTGCATGTATGAACTATGAAGCTTATGGGGCATTGAGTATACGAGTCATATCTGTATATAATATAAGGTTAATCTGTAAAATTATGATAATAATTCTAGTTTGATTCTACGTAGATCTTATTATAAAATTAAGATTACTTCATCTACAGTCTGTACGTTACATTTGGAGTACTTCGAAAGTACATAATAAATCGATTTAAGATTTCAGAAATCGTGTAGCACCGGAAATGATCTGACTTTGCTGTACGAGTCTGGCTTCCTATAAAAAATTGACTGCGCGTAGTCAGAGTAATTTACTTAAAGCTGGATCCGTCGCACGGTGTACCGGGCTATTTCTTTTGTACAGTTACTCATTGTGGACCGTACAAACAGGACCATTGACGTGTGCCTTGGAAGGTGAAAATGGATTGCTTCATGACAGTATTTGGTACGTGTGGTTTTTGCGTAATCTAGCTATGAAAGGTTCTTAGTTAATATGGAACTATACGAGCAATTACAGTACTTCTGATTTCGGTAATCGTTCCGATTTAATTAATGACCCCTTTTCTTGAACCATCTTCTGAATTACATGCGACTTATCTATGTACAATATTGTCGTAATAGCGAAAGTTTCATAATTTTTGGAATATGACAAACTTTGCAGCTGTTCACGATTTAAGCCAGTTTAATCAAATGTCTTAGCCGATGACCGAGTGCTTCCATAAAAACCTACCGCGATTCATTTGATTAAAATTTAAATGTTACCGGTGTTATATGTGCTGTATAAAATTTACGCGAAATAAATGCATTGGCAAACAGGTACTTTTGGATCCCGCTGTCGGCCAGCGTCTTTGGCCTGATCGCCATCGTGATCGTGGCTTTCGCCACACTGACCCGCATCCCCGCCGTCGATCAGACCAACCACCACTTCGACCCGGTCGTCCACTGGTCGCAACACAGCCCCACCCAGGTGGACAGCGCCAACGCCTTCTTCGACCCAACCGCGCTGGATGTCGGCCTGATTGTGCCCGATCACGACGATCATGAGCCGCCCTCCCCACGGACGGACGCCGAGCGAAATCCCTACGGAAACCGTAGTACGACGGCACCCGCCGTGGAACCCGTACCGGCGGAGATTACGTTGCACAGTCTTAAGGTCACCCTGTTACTGACGGGGACGTTGGCGGTGTTCACCGGACCGTATGCGCTGTTCCTGATGATCTTCCATTTTAACCTGCACAATCCCGAAACGCCGCTGGAAGTGTGGTTCTGGGATGTGGGCTTCACGTTGATGTGCTGCAAAGCGCTGGCCGAACCGCTGCTGCTGCTTATGTTCGCCAAATACCGGAAGGCGGCGGCATTCTGGACCTGGCGCAAGCGCTAACAGTTACGTAATATTAAATGCGAAACTGATATTGTGTAAATACTGGATGGTTTTTTGGGAGTGTGTGGAACTGTGGATGCTATCGAGCTAAAAATCAAGATCGCATTTTTGAAAACCAAAGTCTGTCGAATTTACGTAGGCACCATGAAAAAAAAAACGTTTTAATTTTGCCGCTCATGTACTCGCCATCAATATTAAGTTCTACTTTTGCCGGACGCTTTCAAAAAAAGCGAAAGAAAAACAATTTGTTGTACGAGTATATTACGCCTTCGTTTTGTGATACGCACGTGCACACCCCAACAAGCACACATGCGCAAATATAGATGCAGTTATATTCAAATAAAATTACGTTAGATGCCTAGTAATAATAAAATAAACTACAATTAAATGTATTAATTAAATTCAATGTATTTACTGTAATTACTTACCTGCACAAATACGAGTATCCGGATCCCGTAGCACAAGTACCTCGGATCACAATCATTTTCGCGCTGACATTCTGCAGCGTTATGCAGTTTAATACGGTACACAGCTGTCTGCGGTACTTCCGGTTCCGGTTAGGGCGGAGCTAGTACGGTTGCGACTAGTTTTAACTTCACGCAGTTCGCGGGCACTGGGCATTTTCGGACCAATTTCGGTAGTACAGTAACAGTTGCATTGACGAAGGGAAAATTTTGCGTTGGAGCAGTTTTCATATAATTTTTCAAACTGTTTGAATAATTTTTACACTCTTATCGCAAGAAACTGAAAGTTTCGGGGATCCGTTATTAGTACTTCATAGTGCTATCAGTGATTCAAAGATTGATTTCAGTGATTCAGCTATCACCTATCAGTGATTCAAAGAATTCATGACTTTCATGTTGTTGTAAAATGTTGGAGAAGTTTTACCCCTTGCTAGCACAGTCGACCCGAAGGTCCCGAACTCTGCTGAAAGCGTTGAGAGCAGGCCGACCAGCAAACATTCAACAGTCTCTTGGTTTGTCTACCACTGCTACAGACGATGAAGACCCAGACCGAAAGGCATCCCCTCCCATGTCTGTCACCTGCTGTCGCCTCATCGAAGCTCTGCGGAACTCCATCAGTTCTTCTCCAGTTTCATTCGGTGTGTTTCCTCGTCCTATCGAGGACTTCACTCTGTACTACGGTAGAGGCACTAATGCCAGGTAAAATCCACATACAATGTTCGTATTACAGCGTAATTACACTACTACGCATATTATGGCAAATATCCTCGCTTTCTGCAGACAGCTCTCCCTGCACAATGCCAGCACGGACGAACTGGAGCATCTGTCCCGTGCCTGTGATCCAGCCAAGTTTGGACGGAATACAGAGGCTGTTCTGGACGAATCCTACCGTAGGGCTGGTAAACTGGACGTCGACGTGTTCGCCACGAAGTTCGACGCGGAACGGTCGGGTTTGTTGGGACGGATAAAAAGCGATCTGCTGTCGGGAGAGGAGCATAACAGACATGTCGAAGCGGAATTGTACAAGCTCAATGTCTACGGTAAGCACTAACGCATCCTGTCGGAATCGCCGACGGCACTTGGGTACAGTACTTTCTTTACCCACGTTGCGCGCGTAACGAAACTGGCAAAATTTGATTGGCAAGTTGAGTGAAGAAATCTGCTTTAAAAACAGCCCAAACAATTTTCAGCTATTTTAATGAGTACGAGTACAAATACTGTGCTCGTAGTCTTAGTAGACGTAGGTATAGTATACGATCGCCAAAGTAGCTGAACGAAGATATCCAGAATATCGTCGGCAAATCAGCTGGTGTGGTTTTGCTGCAGAAGTATTCATAGTGCATTTAAAATAAAAAATCCAAACGTCAGAGCAGGGTAGGGAAAACGGTGAAGTACAAGTCGCGATGCAGATGCTTTGGTTGATAATTTGATTTTCATGAAAACTTTAAAATTTCACTCATGCACAAGTGATGAAATAAAATGTGCTGTCTTTTTGTTATAGGAAAAGACGGCTTCTTCAAACCGCACAAGGACACACCGCGGGGCGTCAACATGTTCGCCTCCTTGGTTGTCGTCTTCCCCACCCCCCACGAGGGCGGTGCTCTAGTCCTGCGTTCGGGCGATAAGGAATGGACGTTCGATTCGGCCAAGGAACTGGCCGCCCTCCGTTCACCGTCCATCGCGTACATGGCCTTCTACAGCGACGTGGAGCACGAGATTCTGCCGGTGCAGAGCGGCCACCGCGTTACGCTGACGTACAATCTCTACTTCGCCCAACCGACCTTCCCCGAGTTTAGCATCCCAGTCAACCAGGCCTCCTTCGAGAAAGAGCAGACGTTCAAAGCCAATTTGGCGAAGTTGCTGGATGAGCCGGATTTCTTACCGAAAGGCGGACTGATTGGTTTTGGTCTGCAGTATCAGTATCCGATTGCCGTTGATCTTAAAAAACCGTTTGGATCCACGATGGAGTATCTGAAGGGCAGCGATGCCATGATTCGCCGCGTGTGCAAGGAACTGTCGCTGCCCATCCAGCTGAAGGTGTACACTCAGGACGACCGGGAAAACGTCGCCGTTTTAACGGATCATGTTATTCAGTTTAAAGAGTCCAGTTGGGTCGATGGATATGTTTTTCAAGAATTAGCCCGTGAAAAGGGTGCGATTGTTCTTCTTAATGAGGACAAGGGCGATAGTGATGGTGAAGACAGGGATGATTGTGATGATGAGGATTGGAGCCCGGACCTTGAGGGCATGGGAGGTGTGAGCATCCAGTGGATTACGGAAATGGCACAACGAAACATCACTAGGACCGCGTTTGTTTTTCACGGAAATCAACCAGAGTTAGATTACTGCTATGGCACCATGTGCCTCATTGCGGAAGTTGGTCCTGCTGGAGACCGAAAGACCCTTCGTGTCCGGCCAACTAAAAGCCGCGATCGCAAGTGAACCGTATGAAGAATGCATGTTTGTTTTCTCTTTCGAACAGCATGCATTAGTAAATGTGTGCCGCAGCAGTTTGTATCATACTTGGGACTACACATGCAGCAGGCGGTACACTGGGCTGGTGTCCCTGGAATTTTTTTGAATATGGCACATTTTGGGGTATCTACTATCCTGTACAGCTTTTTGGTACTTACTTATATCACCGGGAAATGATGCCATGCTGTTTGGTGCTATAGATGCCGATACACACGTATCCTTTATGCCGAAAAGTATTAGATTAACTACTGTAGTTTTGGCTTTTAGTCGGAGCGCCGAATTTCTCAGTACCACATACAACTAAACCGAAAGAAGTCCATCCAGTGCACGCTTCAGCACACAATGCCACCCGGCAAAACGTATGCAAAATGTGCTGCTTAAATGCGGCGAAACCGAGTTACACGAACTTATTTCCGTTTTAACGAAATACGATTGCTTTTAACTAGTTTCTAACTCACATACTGCGCAGTTTTACAAGTTTTTCTAGTAGACCACTGTTCTCTTTGATTCGATGCTGTGTAGAGGCTATTTCTTCCCCGACAGCAAACAAAGCCTCTTCTTGAAACGCCAGTTCCCGTCGCAGTTTTTCTAATTGCTGTTCTTCAACTCTGGAAATAACAAAAAACTGTGCACAGACACAATAAACTGCAGTTACTTGGCGTTATTACAAATGCCGGATGTTCACTGCTAACATACTTGGACGCTGTTTCGATTTTCTGTAGCAATGCTTGGTGTTCTTCCAAGTATCGTTGCCTATCCTTATCCATGTCTTCAAAGTCTTCCGGGAGGATCTCCAGATAAGTACCCAGAATATCGGTTAGACGCGACACCTTCTGCAACGTGTTGCACACGTCGTCGATGTCTGTCTTAAATCTTCCCACTTCCTGTTGAGCAACAGCGCTGAGGACACCCTGGAGACAGTAATTGTTAACCACAATAATACTGTGCCTTGCTATATGGTATTCACAATCAGAATTATCTATGAGTACTCGCAGTTATGGAGGGTGCAAACAGCGCAAAATGGATGATAGTGCATATCACATCACAGTTTTTTCGTCGTTTAGAACTCGGAATCGATGGGCAAATAAATCCGGTAAACCGCACAGCGAGCTATTAAATTCACAGAAATTACTGATACCTCGTCTTCCTCGATTCCAGTGGTTTGAATAAAATCTTTTTGTGCGTCGCGCAGATTAGCAACCAGATGTCCAGCCGCTAAAGTATTTTTAATGTTTGCAAAGTATTGTTACTATAGAGAATCAATTTAAATTTTAAGCTTACAAATCAGAGAGTAAGCAATCTGCATCGTATCAGTATAATTATAATTATTTCACTTCATTGAACTACGAGCACATTGGGTAGTACCTGATTGGTGTCCGTTGGTTGTGCGATAGCCTGCATCCAGCTGACTGAAGATGATGACCTCAGGGGCAGCCAGTTCCTGTAGTAGCTGCTCGTTGTCTGCCGTCTCCTCATCTAGAAATTTAATGTTGGCCGGCGGGACATCTTCAGGGAGTTCGCCTTCGCTCGGCGCTAACGAGGTGCGACGGGAGCGGTTGGCTGCTGTAGGCGGGCGTTGCGGGGCCCGTTTGGCCGTGGTTGGGCGCGCTGCGGTGGTTGGGCGGGCGGCGGTGGTTGGGCGCGGCTGGCTAGATAGAATATACTTCGAATGCTGCCTTATATGGGCTCCCCTTATATTACTCTCCCTTATCTGGGCTCCCGGGCAATATGAGCAAACCTCTACATGGGCGGTTGCGTTATAACTCACACTTTCGCAGCTGTTATCAGTGTTATGCCTGACTGAAAATTTTGATTTATATAAAATACTTATTTTGCCAGTACTTTTGTAGCATTTAGTTTCTTTCAAAATGCTCAGGTTGCATCAACGGCAGATTCAGAATCTTTCTAAAATTCAAAATCTTTCTAAATTTAAGATCTTTCTAAACGTCGCCCGCTTAAATGCACTAAGAACCCCATGAAAAAATAAAAAAAATTTCGGCATAAGAAATTTAAAAGAAATTTCGGCATTTTCGGTGATAAGAAATTTCGGCATTTTTCAGTTTGTTCATTGGCAAATCCGGTTGAAATTAATGAAAAATATTATTATATATATAATATATATAAATATAAATCGGATGTGAAATTTCGGAATTCTTTGGTGTGCTCACTTGTAAATCCGGTTGAAAGAAGTAGAAAAGGGTTTTGCTATAATCCGATAAATTCAATTTGACGGGTATTGCTAACTAGCCGGGAGCCCAGATAAGGGAGAGTAATACAGGGGGAGCCCATATAAGGCAGCATTCGAAGTATAGATATAACTGTTTTGAATTTCGCGTTGAACGATATGCTACTTAAGTGTATCGTTCATCGTATTTGCGCACAACGAATGCGCTTGCTATGGTACGCATAGCAAGCGCATTCGTTTGGTGCAAAATGCAAATGTATGTACAGTATAATAAACGATGGCTGTCGTATAAAAGTACAACAGCAGTAATAATATAGATATTGTATAAATAAATGCATGTACATATGTATAAGCCGTGTTGTTGATACTTCTTCCGTTATCCGCTTGGGTTTTTGATTTTTCAGTTTTACTGACATTTATACATGTACAATACATAGTTGCTATAATTCTACTTATGTACTTGTTCTGTTGTACGGATGTTTCATTTTTCGTCGTGACGCCCTGATTTTCGACCTTCGTGGCCGGTCTATCTTTAGCCGGAAGTTGGACCGGTACTTCTACAGGTAATGCCTTCGGAATAGTCACTACCCGCGGTTCCGGCCCCTTTTCTTCTGAAATCACAACCGGCTTCATGAAGCATCTTACTTTCCCTACCAAAATTCACAATTTGTGTTATACCGGGTATGGGTTCCCTCGCCCGTACAGGTACTTCTACCGTGTCATCTGCAGACTTTTTTCCCGAATCTGTAGTTTCTGCTCGCAGCGGAGCTTTATCCACAGCTTTCACCGGTTGCTTAGCCGCGGCCGGTTTTACGGGTGCACTGTGCAACTTCGCCGGAGCTTTGTCGGTTTTGTCCGGCTTCGATCCTTCATCGACCTTCAGGAAGGCGGCTCCCTTGGGGAAAGTGCCGAGGTCGACCGTTCCTTTGCCTTTGCGGATCTCCCGTATCACGGCAGCATTGTCCACCTTTTTTGAGGCAAGCAGTTTGCCCAGACTTTGTAGGAGGGCATTGGTTTTTTCCGCATCTTGACCGGCACAAACACGCGCTGGTTTCAAACCGAAATCACTTCCGGTAGCCGTTGATACATAGTTGATAACCTGCAATGCGGTTACCGTTCGAATTAAACAAAACTGAAAACTTGTGTTCTGAAAGGTATCAACTATCAAGTTGTCACAGAGAGTAAATAATACTGCAATGTAAGTACAATCAATTAAACTACTGTACATGTGTAATTAACTAAGAGATTAAAATGTAACAACCAGTAAAAAGTTGCCCGAACACTAATAATTATTACAGTAAAGTCTACTCTAGTAATTAATTATAACGCTTTAGCGATAAAGAAGGCTTTGGCGTCCTTATCGTTAGCCACCGCTAAGGTTTTAAAAATTTTTTATAATATATGGTTTTGAGTGTTTTTTTGAAAAGAGGTTTTAAGGTTTTAACAGTTTTTAATAGCAAAATTAATAATATAGAGTTTTGACAATGATTTTTCAGAAATGAGATTTTAACAGTTTTTAATAAAAAATTAATGATATTCGGTTTTGACAGATATTTTTTAGACATTGGTTTAAAGGTTTAAACAGTTTCTAATAATAAATGCATAACTTGAGTCACTTGACTGTGATTTTTCGAGAAGAGGTTTTGAGGTTCTAACAATTTTTATCAATGAGACTATTAATATATATACTTGTTGTTTTTGACATTAATGCGGAAAATCAGTCCGGCTCACAAGTCAGCACACAGCTTCCGGCTTTCGTTGTCGGCAGATTTGTGCAATATTTGAAGGTTCGTTTCTAACCTTAAGGTGAAATATTCTATGTAAGTAGTGTAAGTTTATTGGTTGTTTGATTTTGCTCCGGTACCTTTTCAAAAACTTGCTGGAGTGCATTTCATCAAAATTATGGCTTCGCATCTGCTTTCCGCAGCTTTTAGTTTTTATGTGACAAAACTAGCAGACCCCCGCAAATTGCGCGGAATAAGTCCGCGAAGAATTATTGCCTTTTCATCACTAAACGCAAAACTATAAAATAACGATCACAAATGTTATTTTAATGAGCGAAACCTAGTGCAATTTAATTTATTTCCACTGGTGAATGTTTTAATGGCTTAACGTTTTAATGGCTCAGATTACGGAATAACGTTAAGCGTAGAAATTTGAAAGTTTACCCTCAAAAATTGCCATTTCCATGTGTACCTTATTAGGTTTCCATGTGTACCTCGTACCTGTAGTTCTAGCTACAGACAGTAAATAAATATTAAATAAATAAATTCAAAGATCCACGTCTGCCGCTCCCGATTTCCGGCAGCATTTTCCTGATCGGCGCAGGCGTCCCGTTACAGCACTGTTACTGTACATGTACCACAATCACTGCCGAGAGCTGGTATTGTCCAACTTCCCGTGTTTTATTTTGTTTTGGTTAGGGAATCATATATAAAAAAGTATTCGAGAAATATAATCAAAATTGGCGTGCTTCTCACGTCAAACTTTTTGGATGTTGGATCAAAGCGTTGGAATTTATAACAAAATTAAGTCGCTTAATTTCTGCAAAGGTTACTGGTACAAAATTCTAAATGGAATTTTAAATTTCATCGATGATTTTAGCGTTTAAAGCAACAACAATTTTCATGACAATTGTATTAACATAATAATTAGGTCAACCCTTTCCTTTTAAATTTTTTGAAAAGCAGGAGGGCCAATTCGCCCAAACACTCGCGCTCGGAGCGAAATTTCCCGTCATCACTGTGAATTTTAAGTGTTTTAATGAGTCGGTACATCACGCGCCCGACTCACTGTTACTACAGACTGTATTTTCCGCCATTCTGAACTCCAAATCTGTCCGTAATAACAATCTGATTCCAGATTCCAGTATTTGACCGACGACCACCGCTATTGCCCACGCTTAATAATAAAAAAAACCAAAATGTAGAAAATATCCAAGATGGCTGACCGACTAATTTCTACTGACCACTGACCAATTACATACACTGGACGACAAAAAGAAGTTGATGAGGCGCGACCGCACACTGGCCGGTCGATTTCAACTTCTTTTCGTCGTCCATTGTAACTATTAATAGTTACAATGGCAGATACAATATAAAGGGGAAATTACAGCTTCAATACAGTATAATTTTGTCATAGTTTTGAACTCAGAAATTTTCTAAGTCTTTACAATGTTAGCAGACGTTGCAGTTGCCACGGGTACTGCAGACTGCTGTAGCTGTGCACGCAGCGCGCTGTAGATGTGTACGTACGAAAGTTGAATGGGCTGTGCATGTCTGAGCGAGCCAATCGGAATCAGTAAAATATTTGGCTAAGCGGCATAGTAGACCGCTTAGTCTGCGGCATACTATGCGGTACACTATGTGGCACAGTGGGCTCTTATCGAAAATACCGACTTGGACCGATTTTCGTGTGAGGTAGTCTCCTTTTAGCCATAGGAAAAATGTTTCGTAATATTAAACTAAACCGGCAAAACTAAAGAGTATGGCGTGTGCCACCGATACTGGGGCTTTAATCGATCGTGCGTTTTTTCGATAGAAGAGTTGTTTATCAGAAAGTTGATTTAGAACCAAAAATTAGAAGCAATTAAAATTAATAGCAAGACATAACAATAAAGGCATCGTCGCAGTGCCAGTGACTTTCGATAACCGATCAATTGTCTTCTACATTTGCATTTGCACATGCATTTGCATTTACCTCAGATGTTTTACTTTATCAAATCAATGATGTTTCTGTTTTACATAGTTATTTTAAATAATTTTTTCAAAACGCACATGCATTTGAAACATTACGCTTAACAAACATGTTACTAATTAATGAAAAATTTTAGGTTTGATTCCCTCGAAGAAGACAGGATAATACAGAAAGCATGCACCTCAACCGTAAGTGACGCTCAGAGAATAAACATTTAAAACAAAATTAATATATAATTTTTCAACAGCTGCAGTTGATCAGTAACGCATGCTTTCTATTGTGGCAAACTTTCGTGTGTTTACCTTAACAAATCTTGCTCAATACTGTAATTCATAAAATTTCTATCAATTTGAAGTTTAACAAACGTTTTGTTTTTTGATGCTCGATTGAACGAACGACTGAATATTAGCGGAAGAAACAGATTGCAGTGTACAGTACTGTAATCGTTACCTAACTTTACTAATATCGCAAACATTTACGGGGATGCCACTTTGAAACGTCGGTTCATTTGCCCTTAGAAAGTGGCCTGCGACCCTGGATGGACTTGTCAGATGGGAGTCATAGTGTTCCCGTCCAGTTCCGATCACAGTTTGGATTGTGAATCGTTCGATAAGGACTGCCTGCAAGTGTCGGAAAACCGATACAGCGCCAATTCGATGGAGGTGTACTGTATACGCGAAGGTGTGTAGCAATTGTAGGACTTGACCTTTACACCCTATTAATAGTTTCTGTGTTATCGGACATACTTATGCGTTCTGGCTGAGTGAGTCACGAAAAAACTGATGTGTTATAGACTTTTGCATATCGGTTCACAAAAGTCACGTTCGATGAGGACATGCTAACGTACACACAGTACTTTTATATCTTGGTCAGTACAATTATCTGTGCTTCAACGACAAATTTATCGTCAATACACGAAAATTGTCATCGATAAGAAGAATATGTCGAAAATAGCAATTCAAGTTGAATTCGCGCGAATACATCGCGTAATGCGAATACATTCGCGCATAATGCGCGCGCGTAAACAGTGAGCATAAAATTAATAATAATCGTTTACATTCATTTTGCTTTCTTCGCCCAGTTGGTTGTTTTGTTCTTTTTCCGGAAGGACTGTGACGACGCATTTCTTAAAGTACGCCGCACAAGTGCCCTGATTCATCCCATTGGTTTATTGCGGTTTTACAAGAAAGCCCAGATTGTTTAACTAACGCTAATTTAACACCCGACACCTAATTGCATGAGCAGCTACAGTATACTGTTTTCTTTACGTGCAGAATCCAGAACAATATTTAAAATTAGGGAGATGTAGAGCAGATCCACAAGAAACTCAAAATAAAAAAGTGGTAGCAGTTTAAGACGCATCATCGTCTTGAACTTGAAGCATAAATTAAAAGTTGAAATCACTTTGTAGTCGTTCGTGTGGATCCTCTTCCTACAACATAAAATCGATGCGTGGCATTTAATTAAATACCCGGTAAAGATAAGGCAAAATGCACTAGTCTCTACTGCATAGGTCTTTGGCCACTGAAATAACGGACTTTTAAAATACGACGCAGTCGTGTGAGTAGGTCATAAAACAAACGTTTTTTGCACAAATTTTTGCAATTTATATGTATTATTACAGCATTTTTACCGTTTCGCTTACTTTATGCCACAATAGCCATAATTCTGTTATAAAGGCTTCTACTTGTTTAACGTAGTAATAATTAAGGCAGTCACAAAATTAAAATTAAAATCTAAACTAACATAAAATTATCGCATGCTAGTAATATTACGATGTACCAACTCCGCGCCCTACATTACCGGGTAATTCTTATATATTGAATTTAATTCAATATTACGGCATGCAAATCATCAGTGCACAGGATACATATTATACGAATACAAACCATTATAAATTACTTAATAAATTAATTATTTTTTATTGTTATGATTACAGTATGTAGTGAAGCCATACAACGCATGTTTTACTTTACAATGGTACGAGGAGGATTATAGTTGAGTCGGTAGCGCATAGCTGCTGCGAGTTAAACTGAACACCATTTCCGTAAGCTGTTGACTTAACTGCCAACCGTGGATGGTTGCACAAACCGCGGTTGATAAGTAAGCAGTGCAACCGCCCACGGCTGACTATTGCTCAATTGTTGGAAATGCAACCATCCACAGTTGACTGTTACGTCAATAGCTTACGGAAACTGTGTTCAGTTTAACTCGCAGCAGCTGTGCGCTACCGACTCAACTATAATCCTCCTCGTATGTAAATACTTCTTGATCTAAAAAAGTGCACCTACCGCTTACAATTGTTAGATCACGTAATGCAGCTGTGCTTTATTGTGCCATAGATCGGCCTATGTTGACGGAATGTAGAAACGGATTGGGATCGTCATCGTTATCACCACCGCGAATGGGATATGCCCCATACGGACTGCCACCGTAAAGATTCATCAAAACTGTAACAGCTTAACGGTTACAACTTCCGTCTACTTCGACCATGTTTTGAGTAACAAAAATTCGCCCAGACTTACGTGGAAGTAAACTGTTGACTGCATCCAACATAAACCAAAACGAAAACATTAAACACAGCGGCAACAACCCACAGAATGTCCATATATTTCAACGTACTTAATGCTCTGTGTTCGGAGCTGCCCCGGAATTAGCGCTTGCAGATGGCGGATTATCCCCACCGCCTAATAAAGAAACACATAATTCAATTTCTTTTAAAGTTGCATGGTGCATGGAACGTATGATCGTACCGGAAGCTGCAGGAGGGGTAGCTACCCCTAGTTGCTCAGTCAGAGGGTGTGATGATGTGACATAGCAACGTGTGAACAGCAGCAGCGTAAGCTGCCAGTATGACTGTGAAGAGCTAAGTGAATAAAAGGACTTTATGAAGTCGTGACAATCTGGCGTGAGGAATCGAGCTCATTGCCGTTTAGAGAGAAAAAGTGTCTACGAACAGTGTGGTCATGCTTTCTGGAAGTAGTGCAGCCATGCCGTCGGGAGGAAGAAAGGAGGACACTGGTGGATTGATGAGGTTTGAGCCAGCCGCGATGACCTGGCGATCCTGGCAGTTCAGATATAAGAACTACGTGGATCTGCACAAGGTCACGGACACGGCCGAGCAGAAAGCGGTACTGTTGGACGCCTTAGGCGTGGAGGCGCTGGAAATTCTTATTTCTATGTGCCTGCCTGGGAGTCCGGACGATTTCACCGCTGGCCAGCTGGCGGATAAGCTGGAACAAGCGTTTGTGAAGAAAACGCTGAAGGAGACGGAGTGGGCGTTATACTTTAGGATTAAGCAGGAACCTGGAGAGACGCTCCTTGAGTTCTCAAACAGACTACGACGAAAGGCCACGGTGGTGGGGTTTCCGGCGACGGTGTTGGAGCAAAACATGATGGCCGCGTTCACGAACGGGCTAGCAAACGAAAACACCAGGCTGCACCTGATGTCGAAGACACGCACCAAGCTGGAGGAGTGCTTGGAGATATGCGAGTTGTACGAGCTCGCCCGAGGTACGAAGAAGACCACGGAGACGGTGGATGTGGCGAGAGTCCGCGATGCGCGTGGCCCGGATAAAGGTCACGGAGCTGGTGGCCGTGGAGAGAGGCCAAAACGGCGTGAAGCCCAGGGCGACAACCGCCGCGGCAGAAGCGGCAGTGGGGAGAGAGACCGTGATGGCGGAAGCCAAACGGCACGGTGGCCATTCAATGGCGGATGTTACGGATGCGGAGAGCGCGACCACCGCAAGGCCGAATGTTGGGCAAAAGATCTGCGGTGTGGCAACTGTGGCAGGTATGGCCACATTGCCAGGGCCTGTCGTGCCGATCCGAAGGAGAAAGAGCAGCAGAGGGATGGTGCACGGCGCACCAATCTGATAGAGGAAGAGTTCGATGTGCTACAGGTTAATGGGGATGATGATTTTGACTGTATGGTTAAACATCGGCCTAGTTACAACAGGCGAGCGAGCAGCCACCCCTGGAAATGCAGCAAGGACGGAGATGCTGTTCTGGAAACTGTGCTGGGTGAGTTGGCTGCCTTGCATAAGAAGGTTGACGAAATGGCACGACGGGGCACAGAAGCGACTCCTCGATACTGGAGACCGGCGGAGCATCGGCGATATCAGCCGGAGCAAAACCGGAGCGTGGAAGAACGGGCGGCGATTCAAATGGCAGAAGACTGCGACGTTCGGGAAAGCGTGGTGGCAGTCAGCGACGGCGAAAGCACTGACGGGGTCAGTATTGAACAGCCCAACGGCGATTTTGCGCCAATTGGATGCGTATCCGCGACGGAAATGGAAACGTCCTCTAGCACTGGACAGGTTAAGACTCGCAGTCAATTGAAGCGCGAAAAGAAGCGGAAAAAGAAGGAAGCACTGGAAAACACCGAGGATACTTTGGATTTAGTTTTTGAATAATTATTTTGGTGTGAATTTTCATTATCAAATAATTCCATATTATCTTGTATTTCTCTGTAGTGTGTTTCACACACTGAGGAAGGTGTGATGATGTGACATAGCAACGTGTGAACAGCAGCAGCGTAAGCTGCCAGTATGACTGTGAAGAGCTAAGTGAATAAAAGGACTTTATGAAGTCGTGACAGAGGGGTAGCTATCCCCAGTTGCTCAGTCAGCTATAGCTGACTGAGCAACTGTAACAAAACCACACTGATATCAACATTTTCTCGTTGCCGTGTGAAAGGTCATGTGTAATACTAACGGGCTTGGTTGATGGCATTGATTAGCATAGCGATCATCGTCGGTGACATTCCGGCGGCGTACGCTCCACCCTCACGGCTCCCAACGGAGGCTCCGTAACCACTGATGCCTACGGAAGCTCCATAGCCATCCCGTTTCTGGCGCAGTAAAGCGCGCAAATCTGTCAACGTAACTAACGGTATAAATTTTTCAGACACGGTGTGAGCGTAGCTGCGTAGTTACGAGACAAAGTACTGTAATGTATTGCAAAGTTCAGATTATACGACCACGTTCAACCCTTATACGTTCAACTCTTATGCAACCACAACTACGTACACTGTATATTCCATAACCAATTTAATTAAATACGGCCAATGTCAAAACGACGGCGGAATTTTCTGCCGGCGGAAATTTTGTGAGGTCAAAACGACGGCGGAATTTTCTGCCGGCGGAAATTTTATGAGGTCAAAACGACGGCGGAATTTCTCGTGGTCAAAATGCCGGCGGAATTTTCGTAACTTTAATTTCAGTTACGGTGCATATTTAAAAACAATTTGGAAGAAAAATGTATCTTTTATAGAATCGGGCGCTCCGTTATCAATATAAGCCTCTTTATCGGGTCGCATGTATGTAGTCTGTATGTGCGTTGTTGCGTTGGCGGTTTGCACATAAAGCGCGGATGAGTTCAAGAGAATACCTGAGCCGCGCAAGAGAGACAAACAAGGTGTTTGACAATGGCACTGCGGCGATGACACTGAGGTGTGATCTGGTCTGATCCCTTTGGAGCCTTTCCTGGGAAGACTCACAACTTCTCTGAATGTAGACTGGCACAGCTAACTCAAACGAAGAATTTCTACGCGTAGAGACACACAGAAACCGCGTTGATCGACGCATTCTTGCGGCAGAAGCGGCTGCATCACAAATTATTATTCTTTCACTCGCAGCGCAGCAGCCGCTGCGGTTTTTTTAAAAAAATTGGCATTAGAAGAATTTTGCGAAAACAAATAAGCAAAACAGTTATTACATTATCTGGTAACTTATGGGGACGTGACATTTCTGGTCCCAATGGCATTAAAATCTGGCATGGAGGAAGGTTACGAAACGGACGATGCCAGCGGCAACGAAAGTGAACATTCGGCGCAAGTGCAACAGTTTAGTTTGACCCAACCCAGCTTTTTATTAGACAATTTTTACGATAAATAGTTTACTTATAATATTTGTGTTAATGCGGCTATGCCGTGCTTATTGAATATTTAGATATTTATCGGAGACAGATACTGTCAGTTATATCTGTCTAACGTAAAAGATATCGTTATTAACCGTTTAAAGAAAGCAGGCGTTACACACTCACTTTGCAATTCGCATTACCGAAAGAATACGAGGACATTTGGGTGCTGTGAACATACCCTGCACGATTAGGCTGCGATGAACAGCCGGCTAAATTTATAGCCGTTTGCATTCAGACTGTGATATCAGTAGCGTTGCGAGCTACGGCTAACCAGCTGTTCATCGCAGCCTAATCGTGCAGGGTATGTTCACAGCACCCAAATGTCCTCGTACTTATTTTTTCTGTTGGAACAAAACTGGATGCAGTAACTGCAGATAAAAACGTGTAAAAAGACAAAAACTGCAGACGTTTGTTTTGTAACAAATTTTATGACTTCAGCGACGAACTTGCAAGCCGCAGTGGAGATGATGCTGGAAGCACTTCCACCAAAAGTGACCGCAACGCTACTGATTAACAGCATTCGAATGATGCCATTATGTCTTGCCTTTCTTCCGATTCCGCAGATTTCGACCAGCAAGCTAGCACAAGCTATTTTGTACGGTGTTTTTTGTCTAGAACCGTGTCCCTGTTGCAAGGGGATTAAGCGTCTTAATCCGTGGCAGAAAGGAAGCAGCCGTTTCCGCATCACAAAAGATACCGCTATCCATCCTAATTCGAAGTGTCCCGGCTGCGGAAATAAGTTGGTTTTGTATCAGTTTGTAATTTCCATAAAAAAATGCATGTTCAGGAAAATCCGCCGGCATTTTGACCACGAGAAATTCGGCCGGCTTTTTGACCACACAAAATTTCCGCCGGCAAGAAATTCCGCCGTCGTTTTGACCTCACAAAATTTCCGCCGGCAGAAAATTCCGCCGTCGTTTTGACATTGGCCATTAAATACTGGTATGTATATGATGTGTATGTGCGTACAATAATTAGTATTTGTGCCACAATAGACGTTCGTTGATAGTTGCAGTACAGATACAATTAATTCTTGCACTAAAACTGAAAAGCTTACCATTGGCTTTCAATAAATCATCCAGATATGGCACGACTTCTTCGAGGTCCTTCTAGAATTTGCATTCGTAAGAAAAACGTAACACCAATCGGTTAAGTAAAAATAATAAAACGATGCGTAATTACGCTAACTCATTATACTTCAATTGTTTATCTGTCAGAATTAAACAAAAAGATTTCCTAATCAAAAACCAAACTGAGCATATATAAGGGTATGTTCAGGTTATCCTAAAAAAGCAGCTGTCGAACATTACGCTTAATTTCCCTTCCAAAACATGCATGCCATCAAAACTCAGTTTTTGTGTAGTTCTGGTGAGGAGTTCGAAATTTTGCGAAAAAATAGAAAGCAATATTGGCTCTGCCTGACCTTTGATCGCAGTACGGAAGGAAAGCCAAAAGCGCCACTGAATGATAAAACATAACATCCCAGTGTGACAACAACAAGTATCCTCAATCGATCCACAATCGAAATCCCGGTATGCATATTTTTTTGGGTAGTTTTAGTATTCCTTAAACGTACAAGACAGTATCATCCGGGCCGCCAGAAACCTGAGAAAGCAGGGACGACATTACGGTTGCATCTTAAGCAACAGTTGCCCGTGTTATTACTCTCCGGTTTCCACAAACTGAAGACGTATGACTTCTTTATGGGAAATGCCGCAGTCAGCAAGTGCCGCATGTGCTCTTCAAAAGATGCACTTTCTACCAAAAAATATCAATTCTCTGAGCTTTCATGAAAAATGTTCTGACACATTGTACAAATTGTGTTATATTATGAAGGGTAAAGTTTACATATACATAGCACATGCGTAATAATTTGCGAACTCAGGTCCGTTTTTCAATAACTATATCCCTATAAGACTATAACTGCCATTGTCTATCGATTGCCCGGCCAAATTAAGCACACTTCGCATTATGTCGTTGATTCCTTAAAACGGCGACATAAAGCGGTCAAAAATCTGCTAGGGAATAATCTCTGCACTTGCTAGCACCAACTACCTCACGTTGAATAGCAAGTTATGCGAAACGTGGTGCTCCGTATTGGAACTGTGGGATTAATTTAGCACAAACGAACAGTACAGATATGTATTAGAATGAAAACAAAAAATACTAGAAATGTTAAGCCAGAACAAAATTTCCACACTATCATTACAATTACACTTCAGTTACAATTACAATTACATTACAATTTCCACACTGTCATTTGTAATATCCAGCGTTATAAGTGACATATACCCAAACTACTTCACATTCAGGAAGGGTCCCGGCTGTACAACGCAACAATACGGCTTCCCAAGACACCGATAAAGGCACCCAATCGTTACGCCATCATGGCCTTCCTCGACTTGCCACTGGTCAATAACGCAAGCGATCCGGCCCGCAACGCATCCTCCCTGCGCCAACCGGCCGGTGCTAACTTCGCGAATTCACTGTCAATGCAGTGGACTGCATAATCCAGTCGTGAGTAGTACCATGGGGTCTGAACCAACATTCAAGGTTGCCGCTTCTTCTAGGTGTTAAGAAATGGAAGTCAATTTGGTACACAATTTTTCGCCCAAAAACGTTTGTAATATTTTGGAAATAATATGGTTTTCCACTAAACGCCCAAGCGCGCTTGATACGTGCTAAATGCGACCAATACGGCTCCTCTGTAGGGGCCCATGTTGTTTCGCCATTTAAACGCCACATAATGCAGTTGGCCAGGTTATTAATGGTGCGTTGCGGTAAGGGAAGCCGAACTGCGCAGGAGAAAGATACAACGTCACCTTCCATAATTGATTGCTGTGGCATGGACTCAGCAAATACTTCCACTGCTCGGGTAATCTGCGGTTTAATACTGAAGCGTTTTAACGTAACAATTTGCTTGTATCCAAAGCGGGTTGACTCTTCCCAGCACACAACTTCTCCTTCCGATTGCAGGGACACACGGACAATAGCAAAAATCCCAAGTTGACCCCAGTGAGTTACGTTATAGAACTGATTATCGACCCCGTCATCAACGACGCGTCTCCCTTTGTCGAATATCATTCGGTCGAGATGACTCCAAGACACACCGTGCGTATTTTCTGTGGATGCCTCACAAGTCAGAATAAGACTTTCCCCTGCTCTGGGCTGGTACACTAGATTACCAGGATATGGATCTAAAATTGTTGCGTTTTGATCCATGTGAGGAAACTTCAATGTGATCCTGTCGTCTTTTAGAGTGTTCCAGGACTCTTTAATGATATCATCCACTACAAACGCATGTGTAAATTACAGGTACTTTAATTCTATGCGCGGTTCCATTTAATTCAAGTGCCGCTCAACGGCTCAACGAATAACTCAGAACAATAATAATGATGCTTAAATGTTTTTGTAAGTTGAACTGCTCAAGCAGTTTTGGCAAGGCGACATTACGCCGAGGACAACTAATCGCAAGACATTTGGTCACAGACATTTCGCCGCAAAATCATCTCGTCGCGCGACATGTAGGTGGGACTGTATCAAACCGGCAGACAGTTCGTCGCAAGGTCGTTTCGGCACCCAGACGGAGGCGAGGATGTTTCAACGGAGAGATATTTCGACAATCAGACAATCAGTTGTACAAAAACTAGGCGTACCAAAACACTCAAGAAACAAAAAAAAATCTAAGAACCAAAAGGAAACCTAAAAAAGGACCTAAGAAGCATAAAATACCTCAAAAACCTAGGAAAACTTAAGAAACCTGAGAAAAGATAAAAACTGAAAATCCTTTAAAAACTAAGCGCGGCGAATTCATTTGCCGCGAAAGTCGCAAGAAAAGTCGCGCGTCGGTTTTGAGTGCGGCGAAATGTCACACACCCGCCCGGGTGCGGGACAGGGGCACGGACAGGGTAGGACAGAGTGTAGACGTAGCGGCAGGTCTTACAATTACGACTTTTCTCAGCGGACGTTGTGTCTGGTGTGATCGTTGTTAGCGTTGTTGTTGCAGTAGCTGTGCTATCCATTGAACCTCTTGCGGAAGTGCGTCTTTGTATTGCAACAGGACACGTGCTAACCCAATGTAGAACTGCGCAAAGCAGCAGTGGAACACAAATTCCAATTGCCATCCAGTGAGTTGTATAAAGAGAGCGGTGCGATCTTCAAAATCTCATACAAAGCATACGACAGGTATGCAGCGTCTGCATTATAATATGCAGCGTCTGCATTCTGAGCAGCGCACAACACATCTGCATTATAATATTGCAAACAAATACCCAGTAGAATCGTCTCTGTGGTACTGTGGTACGAAATACACAGAATACAATGTAGGACGAAATGGTCGCATAGCCCCATACCCAGCATTCTGTACGCAAGCGGTGCAGTGCACTTGTACGAAACGGATATTTTGAACTCAGTCGTACAGTGCACTGCGCTAGTGCCCTGCAACGGACTAGAAAACTTCGTCCAGTCCGGTCCAAACTTAAAAAAATTTATCCGAACCCAGTCCGACTCCGAATTGTAGAAATCTTACTCCGACCAATCCGATCCGTAAATTTTTTGGCCACTCCGAACCCACTCCGATCCGCTCCGAAAATTTTTCCAAAAATATTTAATACAGTACACATCTTAACTTTACAGTATATCAAAAAATTTGTTAGCCATTTTGACGATAGTAAAAAGAGAAACTTCACAGTTTGGCCTTTTATAAAAAATAAAAAAATTATAAAAAAACTTTTTTTTAAATTTAAAGGTTTTCTTTACACTACAGTGTAGTAGGATTTTGGGAAGTTAGCTACCTATTCTCACCGTCAGAAATCTGTATCAGATCTTTTTATTGTGTACGGTTCTACCCACGGATCACCTACATAGAGGCTAAGGTAAAGACGAGGAAGGGATACTACTAATTGTCCGCAACTGTCAAAACGGTAGTTTCATGTACTTTTTCAAACCTGATCTTTAGGCTTAGTTTAACATATAAATATAATATTATTATTACCGTTATCACCGGTACTAATCGAATTACTAGTGCTACAACTATCAGAAATGGAAAGCCGGTGCCCAGTTAAATTGTCTGAGCCGTTAAACCAATGTTGGAGAGCGTAATTTTGAAGTAAATATACAAAAAGTATTTAGTAAAACAAATAAAGACTAATACCACCACAGCAATCATAAAACACTTTAATTTTAAAAAGTGTCAAGGGAATTCGCAAGAGAAAGCGAAAGAGAATTAAAAACAGTTAACTAAACAAAAACAGATACTTTGGCACTGTGGCAAAGTATGTTAACGCAAATGAAGCCTCGCGCGAAGCGCGAAGCTGACGAAGTACTTTGGCATTGAGCACGTTAACGCAAATGAAACCTAGCGCGAAGCGCGAAGCTGACGAAGTTTTTTGTTTGCAAGATGCGCGAAATTCAATAAAAATTAATTAATAATAATTATTTATTACGGATAATTCGGAGTCTTGATTGCATCCGAATCCGATCCGGTCAGATGCATATAAACTCCGAAACCACTCCGAGTCCGAATTTTCGAGAGTGGAATCCGTCCAATCCGATCCGAAAATCGGAGTGGATTCGGAGCGGTTCGGATTTACCAGTCCGGTGCAGGGCTCTACACTGCGCTGCATTCGTACTGAATGTGGAGATGTTGGGTATGCGACCATTTTGTCCTAAGCTGTACGTGGGAGCTAATGAAGTAATCAAGTGTAGATAGGTTTATGCAGATCCGTACGTTTTCTGGTCATGGTTGTCAAGCTGGTTGCTTACCGTTGCTATACATCAGTCATTATATTATTCCCGATCTAATTAAGAGAGCATTATGTAATAATAATAGGAAATGGCTCACCACGATGACACCGCGTTTACTATTGTCACCACCTTCCACCACGTTGTGGTTATTCCACTACCTTTTTTTAATAATTTTTTTCATCACCTTTGGCTGTTCTCACCCCTTTACGACACCATCATTCGGCTGTTTCCACCTCTTTACGCATGCACGCTTTACTTCAAGTTATTACCAAAAAGTTTCTTTAAAATGTATAAAAATATTATGTAATACTACTAATATCTTGTACGTACTTATATAAATATATATACAAGAAACAGCCTCGGCTTCGCCTCCGCGTTTCTTGGGTTCTAAACTCCACGACCGGTTTGCGGATTATTGACTTAGAATGGATCAGTTTATTAGCTAACCTCTTAAACAGAATGGATGAATCTGAAGGGCCCGATAATAAAAATTTTATAAAAAAATAGATGTTTTGGTTTCGTGCACTCGAACGCAATTACTTTGACTTTACAGGTATTTTTTGTTAAGTTTTTATAGCGCAAAACCATCCGAATCTAATCAACCACCAGAGTATTACATTACAAAATAAACTCACATTACAAAGGACGCTTAGACCGGACACTGGTGCGAGTTCGTCACCCACTAAAAACTTAGCGGGCTCTGTTCTATTTTGTTCAGAAATTGCAGTTTGGTCATACGTTCACCTAACGGGCTCTGTGAACTGGACAGTAGTGGTAGCTCGGTCACTCTTTCAACTAAAGGGCTGTGTCCACTTGACAATAATGGTAGCTCGGTCACTAGTTCACCTAAAGGGCTGTGTGCACTGGACAGTAGTAGTAGCTCGGTCACTAGTTCACCTAACGGGCTGTATCCACTTGACAGTAATGGTAGCTCGGTCACTAGTTCAACTAAGGGGTTCACCTAACGGGCTCTGTGCCTGCCGTGTAAGAAAAATCGCTAAGTGAGTAAGTGACCGAGCTACAACTACTGTCCAGTGCACAGAGCCCGTTAGGTGAACGAGTGATCGAGCTTCCAAGTTCCAGCAAAATCAAACAACCCGATAATCTTAGTAATACTCTAAGTGAAACTTGTAAATAGAGTTAGAACTTTGAAATAACGTATAAAAGTGCCGACAACCAAAACCGGAATTCTTATTAATGTTGTGGTTGGCGGTGCACGAAAACTTTATTTATTTATTTATTTATTTATTTATTTATTTATTTATTTATTTATTTATTTATTTATTTATTTATTTATTTATTTATTTTGTTAATTCATTTATTTATTTATTGGAAATGGCTATTCTCACCACGCTGGCACCTCCTTTGGCTGTACTCACCACCTTTCACCGCCTTTTGGCTATTCGCACCACCTTTTTTAAGATATTTTTCACAATACCTTTTGACTATTGCCACCACCTTTTTGCACATCCTTTTCGCTTCCCACCTCCTTAAATAATTTTTTTAATATGCGGGACGCGGGTGGCCCAACAAAACGGCGGTCTCGGGTCTTGGTTTGTCTCTCGCAAATCACTTGTCATACCGCAAATTTTTGCAAAAAACAATTCCGTTTTTTTATCCAGTAATTGTTTTCAGTTTTCTGTTACAAATTTTTGTGCCCGACAATAAATAACAGCATCTGTCGGTTTAACTGATAAACATGGCTAACAATAAGCTATTTTGCTAACAAAAACGGGTTTGAATTACGTAGCTCAGTTCCTGAAGTTTAAAAATAGAACTACTTTCGAAAAACTAGCTTTTGGATTTCACGAGAATTAATGTACGGAGTATCAATTCTCTCTTTTCTTCGCTAAATACGGTAAAATGATTATTGGAAATTCTTGCAAAAAAACAGTCTATCTGAAAAAGCAGTCAATCGACCTCTAGAAGTCGGTAATATTTGCCGGTATCAATAAGAACTACGTTTCCGGTCGGTGGTGTAACTAATCGTAAGGAAAAAGCGCCGCTAACGGCAAAGCTATAAAAGAGGTGTGCAGAGGGGGTGGCAATAGTCAAAAGGTGGTGTAAAAAATATTTTAAAAAAGGTGGTGCGAATAGCTAAAAGGCGGTGAAAGGTGGGGAGAACAGCCAAAAGGTGGTGTGAGGTGGTGGGAATAGCCACACCTTTATTTATTTAGACTCGCACAATTGATTTAGTTTTCGGTTTTATTAGTGTGTTTCTCAGTTTATGTTAGTATTGTATCCAGGCAAATTTTTTCTAAGTCCCAAGGTCACCTTAAAAGTGGGTTAGATCGCTTTCGGCATCATGCCGGCACGATTCTGGTCGAACTAATTTTAAAAAAAATTGTCGGAGGCAACAGCCTGCGCGTGGTGCCCCGCCCAAACAGGGCGTACTTGCACTCACTTACTTGCCGTATACCGCCTCTCTCACTGGTACGTATGTGTGCTGCTGCACTGCACTCATCCACTGAAGTGGATATACGCAGCGCATACACTGAGTGGACTGCTCTCTCGTCCCTCTTTCGCAGCACCAATCAGCGTTCATACGCTCGCGTTGGATCGAGTCCAGTCTGCGCATCACACAGCTGATGTCTGGCCTGCACCAAGCACGTGGTTGCCGCCAGCACTTCTTTCTTCAACGCCTTGAAGAGCTCGCAAGACTTTTAGCAACCACTTTACGCTAGTTTTGACCAGACGTGCCTTGGTTCTTGCTTTTCCTGCTATACGCAGCATTGTTCCCCCTTTATTTGTCAATAAAGCACACACTCGTGATCTCCTCGCCATAGTCTGTTACATGGAAGCAGCATCTTTACTGGTTTTCCTTCCTACGGAATCTCTGAGGAGACGGTGAAGGCTTCACTTTCGGAGAACTCGACGGGAACCTGAAAGTCACTGACAGAACGACTGCTGAAGCAGCCGTTGCTTTGACTTTTGATCGGACTGATCTGCCGTCTTACAGCAGAGGAAAAACGAGGATCACTGAAGTGATTCTTGCCCAGCTGGTGAGCACAGTAACCGCTTCTTCAACAAAGGAAGAACGGTTAATTTCCCGCACGTACGGACTTTTCCTTCTCTCAACGGTCGGATCTGACTCGAACGAGAGTCCGCAGCGCGTAGGATTACTCTATCATACGGGGACCTTCGCTTTGAACAGTGACCCGCAACTTTACTCGCGGATTTCAGCTCGGAAACGACGGATTTCCGACCTCGGACGGAGGAAACCGACCAGAACCGACACCAACACTGGTAAAGTCACGGTTACGTCGATTTTAGCCTTAACTAGGTCGGCTTTTAACTTTCTAACGACAGAAAACTATTTCTGACGGTTGGATTTAACTTTTCAACGGTAAAAAAGTAGTTTCTAGCGGAGAAACCGACCTAGAACCTTACTCGGAATACATATCCGACCTGCTAGGTCACCGAACCTGTCTGGACAGTCAGACAAAGGCTAACCGGCAACAGGTCGGAAATTCTCTTCTTTTTGATTTCTAACGGTGTAAAATTCCTAAATTACTAAAACTAATTTCTAACGACTTCAAAATCGAAAATCCGACTAGATAAACTTTCTAGTCGACTAAAAATAATTTGCTTTTCTGGCGGAAATTCGCGCCAAAATTCTCGAGCTTCCTTGTGACGTCAGAACGACCGATTTGCAGTACTTTGAGGGCAGCCAATCAGAGTGCAGGGGAAAGTTCCCATACCCTAACATAGGGTGATTCATCATTTTTTGTAACTTTTGCACGGGGCCCGCTATCTGTGACGTAGACAGAAGTGCAAGGCCACTTAACCTGTCACGTCATACTGGTCAGCACAGTAGTATAGGACGTACCATACCGTACTACTATTACGTACTGTACTGTACCATTGTACTGTGTACTAACCCTGTGTACTGAGTCACCAACAGACAACACCAACCACAACAGCAAGTCGCAAGATCCTGACACTCGGAAGTTCCTGAACCCAAAGACGTTCCCGATTATACCGAACATCTCCACATAGGAGATTGTTCGACTTGCTGTTTAACTAATAAAATCTTTAAGGCTCCATCAGAGCCGACCTGATCTGACAACCATGTCAAACCTTAAGAAGAACGAGTACGCCAAGGAGTACAACCAGGATTACTCCCGGCGTGCGACGACGACCACTGCGTATTCACTCAGATACGCCGGTCAAGAAAGAAGTCAGCCATCCTCAACCGACTCGACTAAGTCGGCCGAAGCAAGGGAAAGGCGCAACGAGCGGATCCTCCTTGCCGACTCAAATCCGACCTCGGATGACAGTTTTGAGGACGCCAGGGATAGAACATTCCTGGATACCCAAGCTGACACATCAACCCCGTCCCACCCTACCGGGGGGATGTGGAACAGCTGCAGGCAGAGACCACATTGTCTCATGCCGACCAGGAGACGAGCTCACACAGAGCTCAGGACTCGGTAACGGCTACAAAAGCCACCGAGCTCGGACGGCACTCACCCAACAGAGCGGAAAGAATGCCGAAGTCGACCTCGTCCCACATGGACATGGCGACTAAGGAGGTCGGATGGAAATCGCCGACCACAGAGGTCGGACGAAAATCGTCGACCAGGGAGGTCGGTCAAATACAACCGACTATCGAAGTCGACCAACAGAAGGTCGGCCTACCACAGACAACGGAAGTCGGCATAGTCCAACCAACCATACAGGTCGGAAAGACTTCACCAACCTCGGAGGTCGGACAACAGAAGCGGACCACAGAGGTCGGACAACAGGAAGTCGGCAACATACAGCCGACCAGCACGGAACTGAAGCCAGCCGACAACAAGTCGGATGCAGGCATCCAGCCGACCAAACCAATGGTAGGAACGGAGGGCTCCGAGGTACCGCCACGAAGCGGCCCTCACCCAGCTGGATCGCCGACCAACATTCCGGTACCCAACGAACGGGTTATCTCGCCGTTGAGCCGACCTTCGCCAACTGAAAGCGAGTCGAATCGAGCGACAGAAGCTCAACAAACGGTGAGGCTGACAACAAGTCGACCTGTCGACCTGAAGATTAGGTCGTCGCCACTGATGTTCGAACCTGGCGAACTTGGTAGTGAGAAAACTCCGCCAGCGACTGACGAAGTCTTTGACGCAACAAATGTGTCACGACCTAACAGCGAGGACGGATTCTTCACAACACCGGTGAAGTCCTACATGGACGGCAACGGATACCATGCCAGTGCACTAGAATACACGGCGAAGAAGTGGATCGCGGCTACATCGCCCGAACGGGTCGAGGATGTCGACCTACTCCGTGCGAGATGCCGTAAACTGATCACACAGATTGTTTTGGCAGACCGAATTGTCAACTCGGCGGAAGGATCGCTCATCAACTCGGGAAACACCCATAAGCTCGAACGGAGGAAGTGGGAACGTGATATGGTCGACGCCAATAAAGCCGTCTCCACGCAACAACGCGAGATCGACCGACTTAACGCCTTACTGAAACGTAACGACCAACCGCGTCACTACGACCTTCAGGAGAACGAAGCACTCAAAGGCATGTTGGATCGATCCATGAACGCCGTCCACGAGCTCAACCGAGAACTCGCCGAGTCGCACAAAGCACTCGAAGAGGCACAGAAGGAACTGGCCGACGTGCAAACGGCATTGGTCGCCTCGGAAATGGCCGCTGGAGCATTCCACCAGCAATTGAATCAGGCCAACGAGAAAGTCGACGTCTATCGAGACGAAGTCGATAGATATGCAGTCGAGCTTAGGAAGGCCGATAACGAGATCGACCGACTAACACATTTAACCGACCCACTACAGTCGGAAACGGAAATCCTTATGGCTAGAGTGGGACGACAGTTTATTGACTACCACAACTCAGGCCCCCCTATCCAAAGGATAGCTAACGACCTCGAACAGGCGAATGCTCAACTGCCCGAGCAAATCCATGGACTGAATGACGTCCTGAAGGAGGAACAGAAACTCCGAGCCCAGCTAGAATACAGCTTGGCTGAAGCCCAGAAAGTGAACGAGGCGCAACGAAGTCGCATTGTTTACTTGGAGGCCCGTGAAGTCGAACTATATGACTTCTGCGAACAGGCTGCTCGCAACCTCGCAGAGATGATGCGGCAGATGGACGCAATGGACACTGAGACACGGTGTCTGAGGGAAGAAGAGAAGCACCTGGAACAAAGCCAGGTCGAACCTCCCTCATACCGAACATCAATGGCGCAGGATCAACACCCGTCGCGAACGATACACGACATCCTGTGGGGAATCAATCCGGCCCAGGAAATGGCAAAGAAGGAGAACAACACCTCCTACTTCGTCGGAGTCGTAACAACCGACCCGATGACCGGAATGCCCCCTCAGCCGAATCCGATACCGAGTGCTCCGGAACCGGAACACAATACGTCGACCGCGGCACCACATGTGCCTACGTCGAACGTGGCGACAACGACGTCAGCCGGTGCATAAGCACCTCGTACGCGACGCAGACGATAATGCACGCGCCGGTACCGATGAGAGCAGATCGGACAACAAGTTCCACGTTTCCAACCACCGAGACAATCGGGAGACGCACTTCGCCCACCAAAGACGAATTCCAACCCGACTTTACTGCGTCAGAATTCGCCGTTCGATTTCGAACGAGCACGGACTCGGTCATACAACATGATCGACCAGCGGCAGGACGGATATAACGAGGAACAGTCGACTCGGTATCCGGAGGACAACTCCGACCAACAAGGTCGGATGCCTTTATACCGACCTGAACAAGGTCGGATGCCTGCCCTAGTACCACAGTCCATCAGTACGAATAGCCCAAGAACAACCGAGGGGATTCTACCCGTCGGCGCCGAGACAAAATCGAGCGCCGCCTCCACAACCGAATCAGTTTGGAGGTCGACCAGAACAGCTTGGTTACTGTATGTAAACCAGGCTCAAGCACAGCATTCGCAACAGGACGGACAGGCTGGCCCGGCATATCACCAAGCGGCATACCAAGACCAACAAGGTCGGATGCCACATGCAAACCTGCCACCTGCCCCGGCCGCACAACAAATGGCACCGGTGGTACAACCGATCCCTCCGGTACAGGACCCGCAACATGTCGCTTTGGTACGAGCAATGGCCCACGGACGTAGGCAACCTATGCCGCCGTTCGACGGTGACCACACCAAACTCCATGGATGGCTGAAGCAAATTCGAAGCCTGTATCGTCAAGCCCAACAGTGGTACGAGGACGATCAGACCTTCATGGCCGACTTGGAGGCCGAACTCAAGGGCCAAGCGGAGGAATGGCACACACAGACAGCCGCCGACGAACCGCTCGGCGGATGGCCAGTCGACATATGGCTGACCAAGTTCGAGGAACGGTTTGCGGATAAAAATAGGGAAGTGAACGCAATCGCACGGATGAATAAACGCCTATTCCGTTTCGGAGAAGAGACACCGGAACAATATTACGATGCGATGATGTTCATCAAGTCCCAAGCCCGCACGATCACCGATCAAATGGTGTTATACCACCTCAAGGAGAACATCCACGAGCCCAACTACGGGAGGCCTTGGAAATCAGGATGCCGACGACACCAGTCGAGCTCCGCGACTACATACGGAGCTTCGTCAACGGCAAACCGATGTACGAGGTGGGAAGGTCACGCGACAGTGACTATGCCCGAGTTCGAGCAGGAACACCTACACCTGCCCCGACTCCACCTCCGGCGGGGCCGGTAACGGAAACCGGCAAACTGGCCCAGGAACTGGGCCAGGTGGAAACCGCAGGAACAGCGGAGGAGGCCAACAGGGGTCTCCGGAGCAGCGGCAACAGTTACCGCCACACCAGCCTTTCGGCTTGGCGTCGCCCAACAATGGGCCGGCTCGGAGTAACACGCCGGGAAACGCCCAAGGTCGATGAGCTCCGGTGACTCATTCGACCTCCAACATCCCACCGAACCACCGGACAAGGACAATCCGACTAACCAACCGCTCTCTCCTCGGAACGAACCGAACTCTAATCCGTTACAAAAGCGGATACTTACAGTCCTAAACGTATTAGGACTGAAATGGAACAGTTGCTCGGAGGAAGAATTCTTCACGGCACTGTCGGCCCCCACACAGGAGGCAGCGGCTGCACGAACTATGGCAGCCAAACTCGGCATTTTCGTCAACAATGGCGAAATCGAGATCCGAGCCGGAACGCAAGAAATGCCCGACTCAACCGACCCAGCGCATCAACTTGGCACTGGAACGTCGGAGGTCGGAACGCGAGAATCGCCCGACCCACGCAGCGCAAACAATGCGACTGCGCCGTTTGCCACACAAAGTGACGCAGTACGGCCCGGCCACGGAAGTTGGACCGGATTGCCGGTGAGGATAAACTTAACCGAGCAGCCCAGACGAGGCCCAAGACGTGGAGGGCCGGGACGCCGATTCACGCACTGGGGCAACAGAAACTTCCCCAATGTATCATCCGGATGCGCAACGGATAGATACGCTGCAACAATGGCAGCCATCGACCTTACCGAAGGACCGGGAGGATTCGAAGAATGGGAAACAGTCCCATTGGAAGCACAGGTACCTGTCTACTCTCGGCCGGAGGAAGCAGACCTCTTCCAACGAAGTTACGAGCAGCCACGAACAGTGACTGGCTCTCGAACGTTCCAGAATTTCAACTACATGTTGTCAGCCGAGAGACCGACCGACGTCTCCACGGAGGAACGGATACTAGAACAAGCACGACGGCTTACAACTGCCAACGCGCCGAAGGACGGAGTAGCTAACCGACCAGAAGCACAAGAAGCAGTCACAGCCGAAGTGAGACGAACAGAAGTCGATTGTGGATCAATATCATTAATTCCGATCAAACCGACGGTACGGGATGTTACCTTTGAAAAAGGAACCCACAAGAAACCGAAGACAGTTCGAGCTTGGACACATGAAATCCAAGTCGGATCCACGCCCACACTGGCAATGCTGGATACCGGAGCGGAGACTTTGCTCATCGAACGACGATTTTGCGAGAGGAACGGTTTGACGATGCAACCCCTCGGACATTACACCAAAATACTCGGTGTAGGCGGACAAGTCGCGTTCATGGTGTCTCGTTGCTGTACCGCACCTGTAACGATGCAGGGATTTACGAGCCACCATATATTTCACGTCCAGCCGACCGAAGCGGACATCCCAGTGCTACTCGGATGCGACTACTTGCATTCGAAGTTCACCTTCGTTTTAACACCGATTCCGACCTTGGAACCACCAGGAGGAACGACGGTAGTGCAGTCTATCCCGATACCAGAGGCATCGGGCAAGTTACCAAGTGAAGCGAGGATAAGTCGGATTGATCACCCTTCGGACTCTTCGCGCAACATTTGCCGTGACTGCCGGGACAATAACCGGACTCTGATCGAGGAACTTAAGCTGCACAACGCCATTGAAGCGTGCGAAGGACGGGAAAGCACCGGTACACTAAGACCGGCGAAGACTATACTAAAGTCTATCCCGATACAAGAGGCATCCGCCGACGCGGATGCTCTAAACCTAGAAAAGGTACAACAAAGGTACCGAACTTGGTTCTCGGGAATGCGTCATTTTTTCGACCAACGGACGTCGGAAATGGTGACCACTCTGCGACAGAACGGAGCGGTAACATATGAGCAGATACTGGAACCACAACAAAGGTGCGAACCACTAATCGCTCTGATGAACGACATCGACGATGAAGTATGGGAAGACGAACGAATCCCTATCCACAAACAGTACGTGGAATACGGACTTCCCATACCAACCCCACTGGAAATGCCCTGCCATGAATTAGGCTTTCAACTTCTCGGCTATATGCGGCGAGTACAGTTGCACGGAGAATCGTCAACTATTGCATTTTGGCAACGGTACGGCGAGGACACCGCGATAACACGGCGGATTCCTAAACCGCTACCACCATTTATGGAACACACTCCGCTGGACGTAAAATTCGCGAGTAGCCCACCAAAACCTAAGGACGACGTGCTCCTAGAGGAAACCGATAAACCTTATCGGTGTACCATCTGTCAAGACAATATTGACGGAGTGGTACGAGCAATAAAGGCTCATCACGACCTAACTTGGTCGGACGACAGACCGTCGTCACCGTCGCCTCCGCAACAAGAACGGAAGGTGGATCGCTTTCGGAAGACTCAACCAACAGTCATCCGATGGCTGAGCAACATAGGCTCACAGCCAACCGACCTTGAGAATCAGGACGGAGCGAGTCGACCAACTCAACCGACGGATATGGCCGACCAACCGGAACCGACCACAAAGGTCGGAAATGGTAACATACCACAGGTCGACCTTGAGCCCGGATCGGCCGTAGAAATGAAAGAATATCAGTCGGACGACTCGTACATACAAAGTACGAGCGATTCGGCGGACACGGACTCCGACAACCGACCTTCGGAAGAATCCGAGGAAGATGACGACGAAGAATTCGAACCGTCAGTCCGACACTGTAAGACGGATAAACCGAGAAAAGACGACTCGGACTCGTCATCGGAGGACGAAGAACCGACCTACGATGTTCGGCTAACTACAGCACGGCGGTCTATAATTCACACAGAATTCATAGACGAGCAACCGGAACAAACCGAGCAAGAAAACCGGTCGATCCTGAACAACAGGAGGAGCTCGACCAACTTAAGATGCTGTGGGAATTTGGAGGAGGTATACCGGAAAAAGACGATCTCCGACCTCCAACCATAGTCGTCCAGCAGTTGTCAACGGGACAACCGATCGATGCTAACTTGACCGATCAACAGAAATTGGGACAGCAGGGCTCACGGAAAGTCCGAATCGTAAAAGCAACGATGGAAGAGCTAGACCTGGACAACAAATGTCCAGAGGTTTACCATCTGAGGCTGGGCGAAGGAGAATCCAGCCCGCTGAACCGACAAGTGGTTTTCATCAGCGAACGAGTCTCCCTCCCACCATGGTCAACATGTTCGATCAAGGTACGGACGGCCAAACCAATGGACCCGAGAAGACACATTTACTTCTCAACCCTACAACGGAAAGTCCGACCTATTCGGCCAATCGAGGCTAAAATCGAGATCAGACCTCAGATCGACACGGCCTGGATAAACATCCAGAACATGGCCGACCGAGCCCGAACCAAGACCGTCGCCGAAGTTGGAAATTTTCGAGGCAACCGGAGTTCGATCTCAACGGAAGGTCAAACTCGTACCTCGAGCTGTAACCATGGTAGAAGTCGTCTTGGAGGTAGCAGTATCCACCAAACAGAAACTCATGTACCTAGGTGGATCCGACCCCAAACGAGATGGAGTCGAAATGCTGAACGGAGTCACCAAACACGACGGGAAACGATTCGCCGTCCTGGTGGCGAACTACAGTCACCGAGAGGTCACCTTACGGAAATGCGCGCCGATGGGTAGAGCTGAGCCGTTTACTATGATGACAGACGACCAGAGAATCGAAGAAACACGAGTCAACACGACTGAAGTAGAGGAAGAAGATGTGGAATCCCAAGAGGAGCGACGGAGAATCATCGACTCCATGAACTTCGGAAAAAACTTAACCGCGCGAGCAACTAGCTAAACTTAAGGCAGTTGCATGGGATTACCGGACCGTATTTCCGACCTCGAAGAAGCCTTACGGAGACGTCAAAGGGGTAACGCATACCATTGACGTCCAAGGCGCACAGCCAATCAAGATGAACCCTACCAAGACAAGCTGGAAAGGAAGGGAATTCATCCAAAAACACGTACAAAAGATGCTCGACCAAGGAGTCATCGAACCGTCATCGGCTGCATGGAGCTTCCCCGTCGTCTTAGCCGCGAAACGGAACGGAGACGGCACGGTAGGAACACGCTACTGCATCAACTACATAAAGTTGAACGCCGTTACGAAGAAAAACAACTACCCACTACCGAACCCGGACGAGCTACTCGACCAATGCGCCGGAATGGAGTATTACGGCAAGGTAGACTGTCAGTCCGGCTTTTGGCAAATACCAATGGATGAACAATCCAAAGACAACACGACCTTCGTAACACCCGAAGGCATGTGGCGATTTAACCGTATGCCGTTTGGAGTCTGCAACGGACCAGCAACCTTCCAGATGCATATGGACAAAATAACGGCATCAGCTCGGAAGAAAGGTGTGTTCGCCTACATCGACGATATCATTTTCTTCGGTAAAACTTTCGAAGACTTCCTGGAGGCTTTCCGAGCAACACTCGAATGCCTCCGCGATGCTGGATTTACGGTCAAACCCTCGAAATGCGAGGTCGGAACGGACAGACTGCTGTTCCTTGGACACGTTCTCAGCAAGGACGGAGTTCAGACCGATGACGCGAAAGTGGCCTGCATTGCAGAACAAAAGCTGCCCGAGAACCGAGCGACAACTTAGGTCGTTCCTCGGACTGGCAAACTATTATCGAAAGTTCATCCGAGGATACGCTCAGAAAACTTCGAAAATGTACGAGCTCCTCAGGAAGGATAAAAACATCAAGCTCGATTGGACGGACGCCCACACGGCCGAGTTCAACGACATCAAGAAGGCGCTGACGGAAGCACCAGTACTGGCGAAGTTCGACCCGACTAAGAAGGCCGTCATCGAATGTGACGCAAGCGAAGCCGGACTTGGCGCGGTGATCTCACAAGACGACCACCCAATCACCTACACCAGCAGAGTCCTACGTAGACCGGAACTCAACTATGGAGTTACCGAATGGGAATGTTTGGCTGTGGTATGGGCTGCGCAAAAATTTAAGCACTTCATCGACCACGGACCATTCACTGTACGAACCGATCACCGAGCACTGCAGAATCTGCTCAGATGCGAGTCGAACCGACCTGGCATCAACCCCCGACTAACGCGATGGGCCCTGGCTTAACAAGGACGGGACATAACCATCGAGTATAAGCCGGGAGTTTTCTGCGACAATGCAGATGCCCTGTCGAGGTGGCCACTAGAACGGAGTGAAGACAAAGATCCACACGAAGAGTTGGACCAAGTCCCCAACTTCGAGGGCTTCAAGGACGAAGTGAAGGTCTGTACATTTCAGATACTTCGACGCCTGAAGGACAACGCTCGGAGGAAGAAGAAAAAGGATATCGGGGAACCACCGAAAATCCCTCTTCCAGCGATCCTTCCCGGATGCAACGTCATATCCGACTGGGATGACTTAAGCACCACACAGGTACGAGTCATAAACATCCCAGCACCGGAGACACCGGAACCGATTATTCGAACCGTCAACACGGCGGAAGACGACGAAGTGGACGCGGAACAAACGCTTCCACCGCCGCCCGAACCAAACCTAGAACTTCGGAAAGCGCAGCTGCGAGACCCGCAGCTACGTAAAATTATTGACGAACTGGAGAATCCAGAAAAACTCGACCATAAGTCGAAACATCTGGAACACTTCCTGATGGCGCAAGGAGTCTTGCACCGACTGAAGACCATCAACACAAAGTTGGAACGTTGCTTCGTCGTACCACTCTTTATGCGCAATCAAATTATTCGATCGCTCCACGACGGAAAAACCGGAAACCACTTCGGAAGGGAGAAGACGATCGAAGCACTGAAGCTGCGCTATTACTGGACAAGGATGAATAGCGACGCCATTTCTTACATCGAGAAATGCCGACAGTGCATCATGACGAACAAACAACGATGTCCACCACCGGGTAAACTCCAGAAGACGGAAGTCGGTGAAGCCTAGTATCGCATTTACGCGGACTTCAAGGGTCCCCTTCCTCGGACGGAGACGAAAGGATACCAGTATATCGCAGTGGTAACCGACCAGCTGACGAAGATCAACCGTCGCCCGGGCAACGAAAACCAACACGGCAAGAGAATTCGAACGATTCTTCGTCAAAGACGTCCTACTGAAGTACGGAATGCCGACCTTCATCCACTCGGACAGAGGGACACACTTTACGGCGAAAACGTTCGCTAAGGTCGCATGGATTTTCGGCATCCAACACACACACTTGGAACTGCCCATTATCCAGAAGGACAAGGACAAATCGAACGGCAAATGCAAACGATATGGGACGGAATAAGGAAGTTCTGCGATGTAAAAGTCGGACACCGATGGCACAGAGCCTTGGATTACGTCGTCTGCGGAATGAACCGAGCCGTCCATGCCGCGACTAAGTTCTCGCCGTTCTACATGCTGTATGGTCGAGAAATGACCATGCCACAGGACATAGTGGCCGGAACGAACACACCGGAAACCTTCACGGATAAGGAACACTACATCCGACGGATAAAGCAACGACTTCAGTGCTCGCACGAGATTGCCCGCATCAACATTGATGATGCATTCGAGCGAAACGCCGAGCATTGTAACAAAAGGAAGTCGAATCCGACCTTCAAACCGAGGGATAAGGTAACGGTGGAATTTCCGACCAAGGATCCAACTCTGATGGAACGCTACGACGGAGTACGAACGGTCATCAACTATGTTGGCCCTAACAACTTACTCCTCCGATGCGAAGACGGACGTGAAGATACGGTAGCCGTCGACCGAGTGAAACATTGCCCAGTCGAGACAAATCGCCCAGCAACTCGGTCATCAGGCCCAGTAGCCAACCCTACTGAAGGGAAAGCTACTTGGAAGCCGAAGAAGAAAACTGAAGCAACCGTCGACAAACCTTCGGATCCGACCAATGACGTGGATAAAACCGAACCGACGGTGAAGAAGAAACGAGGTCGACCTCGGAAGAAACCACCGACCGACTTCGAACTCCAGCACTGCAAGAACTGCAGAAGCAGGATGTCATAGCTGCTGAAACAGCACCGACTTCAGACGAAGCTGAGAGCAAAGCCCAGCCGACCACGGAGAAACCGAAGGAGTCGGAAGACAAGTCGGAAACGCCAGCTCAGCTAACCGACCAACGAAAGGAGAAACCGAAGACGGTAACCAAACCAGCTCGGAAGAAGGAGACGGTTAAGAAAACTGACTCGTCGGCACCGAACACAGAGGTCGTCCTAGCCGACTCGGCATTCCAACCGACTAAGCCAAAGCGGAAGTACACCAAGCGGAAGGTCGACTTACCTAATACATCGGCGCCGACTACACAAGTCGTGACAGCCGACCAGGCAGTCGAACCGACCAAGCCTAAACGGAAGTATGGGACAGCTAAGAAACCGAAGCTGACGGCACTCCAGCATCTGCTGGAGGAAACTGAAGTCGCTGAAGAAGAAGCCCATCAAGAGATCGTCGAACGAATTTCCGAAGGACGGGCAGACTCGGAGAAACCAGTCAAAACCGCAAAATCCAAGACACCCAAAACAGTCATAATAGAACAGACTCAGTCATAGGGCCATAGGTGTGAAACTTAGAATAAGTTTTAGGTAGCTTAACAATAGCCAGGCATAGATGGACCTTTGGTGTCGAAATGGAATCTCTTCAGTTGAATGGGCCTCCTTCAGTTGAACATACGGGAGTTGGTAGAATTCTAACGCGCCGTGTTTCCTATCCTTGACAGCAACGACAATGTCAGGTCGTCACCGAAACGACCCACCTTCCAGCGGATCCAACAGCGGACGTAGCGGTAGCGGATCGAACCGATTGCACCCTTATCCGACTCACCATCGCTCGACATCGCGATCGGATAATTCGCGGTCGGCCACGCAGACGCCTTTACCGCAGACTCGTACGGAAGCTTACACGGTGGACTGCCAACAGTGCAGGGAGAATTCGACTCGGGACAACAACAGATTGCCCTGCGCACAATGCATCGTTTCCTTCACCAACGAACGGACTGCCAACACTGGACCACAGTACCGAGCTCAAGCAGCGACACTTTACATTAATGTTGTCGCTGGGAACCTGAGCGCATATCGGTACTTGCCCGGTAGAGAATACCTTGTTAATCAGCTGGAAGCACACGAACAGGACAACCTGGCCACCATCCAACGACAACGAAGTCGTGACCCGAGATGGGACGGAACTCGACCACCGGTCTTAACAGATAGGATGTGGGAGTACCGCCAGACGCAGGATGTCAAACGACAACTGGAGGACCAGAAGAAAATCAAGGAAGTGGACGAAAGAATTGCCATAATGCAAGTTCACCCAGAGCCGACCGACTATGAACCGGAAATAAAGATTCGGTTACCGGCACCCACACAGGGTCGCTCGGATACTGCACAGTTGGTCCATGACATACGAGATGTCTTTGTCGGAGACCCAAACCGACCACTGAAGGACACATCGATGAAGATGATGATGGATATGCCGGACGGAACCCAACGGTTATTTACTCTCACGCCGGCGACGGACGGGCAGTTGGCGGCAGTCTCACAAAGGGCTATGCCGGTAGTCACACAGACTCGACCAACTGTCTCCCAGCAGATTCCTCAACATGGAGCTCGGACTCAATCAGCCGCCGTGTCGACGACTCAACGGCAGTACCGCCGACCGACTAAGAATCTCGCGGGACACGACCTCCGACAAAGGATTGGCCAAGTCGACCTTCGAAACAGAATCGAAGAGCAACGAGCTGTCATCCGCGAGGTCGGAAAAGAACCGACTAGACCACCACCAGGAAAACGAACTGGATCAGGAGAGACGGGAATCGGACTCACGGTCGACTTAACAATTAAGTCGAAACGTAACTTTGTCCCACCCGAGCAGCAGCCGGAAGCCCACCAGGCGGAACCAGTTGCTGAAGTTCAAGCCGAACCGGCAGCTCAACAGGAGCAATTGGAAGTCGACGTGGCCGACCAAATGGCACGACTACCACAAGTGGAAGTGCCAGCCCGAGAAGACCCCCGTTATGATCACGCCCGACAACAGGGAATCGAGGTCGTCATGCAACATCCGACTGAACGGATGAACTTCATCAGGAATACTATGAATTACAAGGAGCGACAACGCCCACAAGTATGGCGCATGGTAGAAAACCTTCGCAAATTCCTGGTCCGATCGGGATATCAGACGCTGCTGGAACAACATCAGTGGCAACCGGACTTCAACATGAAGGCGCATACAGCTCGGAATGTTGAACATCCATATACCAGATCGAAGGCGTTACCGTCGATGACCGATCCGGTCTTGCTGAAGGTACCACTGTACGCCCCAGACGGAACGCGTGCGAGCCAACTAGTAGCTCGAGAATACCCACATGACGAGTTGGAAAGTATTGCCCAGTTCGTCATAACGGACGCTCACCCGGCCTTCGTCATCACCGCGGCTCGGGCAGCATTGGACTTAACCCAGCATCTCCCAGAAGGAGAGATCGACCTTGCCCCGGATGGAATAACTGCATTCCTCCGATTCATCTTCGCAGCAAGGCTTGGCAATTACTTTTGCCATTACACATTGTATGGATTCTACCAGAACGAGCTGATACCAGAGGCCTTGGAAACCCTCGTGGCCCAACTCGGCACACCGATGAGGAGCGCTATCCTTGCCGTCTGGCTACGTGATTTGCTGTATACCCATGAACGGTATGCAGCCAAATACGTCTTTCGCGAGGATCACATAGATCCTTCCGACGACGCAGCCAGATTTATCAGTTGGTACCGACGGGAAAAGACTTTACCGAGCGGATTTACCTCGACACCATACGAAACCTGGATGTCGGACGCCATAGCACCCGGCGCACAACCGTACGCACTGAGACTCCGCCGACAAGCGGCTAAGGAAAGAAAGGCTAGAGCAGAACGCCCAGGCCAGGAAACGGAGACAGACGATACGTCTCAACGAAGTGGCCCGGCGACTTGTAAACCGAAGGAACCGACCTTGCGGCCACATCACCGACCCCGCCCAGACGACGAAGACGAAGAAGATTACTTCGGCGGCGAGCCGCCAGTTGAAATCCCATTGAGTTAAGATCGAGTTCCCACATTGGAACTCGATCCCCCACTTGGAACGCCTAAGCGGACTTTACGCCGAGAAACGGCATGGTCGAGAACCGACCTGATTGAGAAACAGTCAAGCTGAGAAACAGCATCGTCGAGAATCGACTTCGGAATGGACACTTTTCCTTCGTTTTTTCTACAGAAACCGATTAAACATGTATACAGCGGACGCCAACAATGACCTTGCCAGTGGAGCTTACTACACAAGTCAGCCGGATTTTTCGGTTTGACCCGGATACGAGTGGTTAGACCTGACAAGCCGGCTTCTTCCACCGTACCGGTACGTTCCCCGAGGAATCCCCTGGACCGAGCTGGGCAACCGACCCCAGTTCCCCAGCATGGCGTGAACAGATCGCAACTACGCCTGCTAACATAGCAGACCGTGAACCACATCTGCCACCTTTGGAGCCAACCGAAGCCCCAATCCGCGTTACATGGAACGAAGATTATTCCGGCCAACCGATTCCGGAGTATAGACCGAGAGGATTACGCTAGCATGGCATGAACCACGTCACTGCGCGCGTTTCATACCATGCTTGCCAAGCACCCGTGGCCGACCTTGGAATCGGGTAGCCGAGCAGCCTTCACCACTGTAAATAGCGGATATCCCTCGGCAGAGCTGACAACAGCGCAGGACGACTCGGATTAGACTATACGTATCTGTGCCGATCGCATAGGTCGACCTCGTACTGCGAACACGGCTGCACAAGCCGACCACAAAGGTCGGTTATGCAAACCGACCACAAAGCTCGGTTGTGGAAACTCACCACATTCTGGACGGACTTATACCAAGGCAGATCGCCGAACCACAACTTGCTACCTTAGCCGACCACACAGGTCGACTAGGTGCATTGTAGCTGACCAGCAACGTCGACATAATGGCCGACCACACAGGTCGACCATAACGATCAACAGAAGTCGACCATGAAGATGGACGGGAGTCCACGGACAGTACCGCAAACCGCGGTTCTGGAGCCACAATCGCTGCATAGTAGTCGTATCGGATTCTCCGGTTGAATCCGGATTCACAGGAACTCCTAGAACCTGTACCCGGACTCCAACCGAAGTCTCCCCCGGAGGATATCGGGTAAACCAGCCGATTCACCGGTGACCACGACTACGCGCGTCTCGAACGTGCTGCCTTTCCCTGAAGAGGAACTGCGACGGTGATCTGGCTACCGGTGTACCGGCGACTCCGCCGCGACCTGCTTCCCCATGTCTATACTGGAACATCCTAGGCAGAACCGCGCTAACAGACGTGGACTGCACCCCTTTGATGAACCCCCGTGGACGAAGAACTCTTGCCCGCGACAGAAACGGCCAAGAGTCCTTCGTTCGCGGCAACAAAAATTCCCGCGTGGACGTGGGATGTCTACCCCCAACAGAAGTGGCTAGGCGTCTCAGGTTCGCGACAAAGACAAAATGAAGAATTGGATCTGACTACCTCAGGGAGTTGCATGTGCATGAAGTTTTTAACCAAAGAGCTTCTCATGTCAACCGGGACCACAAAGTCCCTTAACGTTGCAAGCTAGCATTGCATAATGAAGCGCCAGTCACTGGGCCAACAGACGCCAAGGAAACTCCAACTCCACAGGACTCGGCCGTCCAGAGGTATGTTACTCGGATAACGGATTAACCGGCCAACAGAAGCTCGAATCCGACCCAGAGTTCACGTCAGCGAGGCAGCCACAGAAGAAACCGAGTCGTGCTGCAGAATCTCCTTCTGCCAGCCTGAACTGACCGAAGGATATCCGAACGCAAGGGACCCGGTCAACTGTAGCCGGATACCATTCGGGATGAAGTCGACTTGACGAATACCGACTAGTCCCACATGGGCGTAACGGTGTAAGTCATAAAGTTCGGCTATCGAGAAGCAAGCTTAACCGACTTCAAGTCGAAGTCGGACGTGGCCAAACGGAGGTCGGAAAAATGCGACAACAAGTCGGTAAAGTACTCAGAAGTCGGACGTCGACTTCCTAGCGGAAGAACCCAGCTTTTGAGACGGATGGAAACACAGTTCATCCGATCTCGGGAAGTTGGATATAGCCGACCTTGGAATTCCAACATGGACAACCGACCTCAGTCACAGGTCGGATATGGCAACCGACTACAAGTCGGAAGTCGGAAGTATTGACCGACCAACAAAGGGTCGGTTAACCCAGTCAACATGATAGAAGAAGATGGAAAAACTATCTCACGGTGGATGAATTCGACCTGAAGGAACTTGTTTAGCCCTACATGGGCATGTTATTGCAGGTTAACCCGGGTCGACCATCGATGGATAGGATAACCGACCTCGACTACAGGTCGGATAACAACGGAACGTACCGGATGGGAGTCGACTTAACACTTCCATCAAAGGAACCAAAGAATTCCGACCAGACCTTCGAGCCAGTTCGACTCGGATAACTCCAAACCAGGCTCGAGGTAGCAGATTCAACGGATTAACCTACCCCATTCAAACGGAACTGCTGTGCTTGACGACCACACAGGTCGCATGACTTAAGCGTAGCTTTTTCCGACCTGAACTTTAGGAAGTCGGAACATAGCCGACCTTCCCCCGCCGCCGGTTGACCTACCGGTAGGCCGACCTTGGTCAAACCGACCTCGGTCCTATTCTCCATTCAGAGAGGATGCCTCGGCATTTGCAACAGCAACAGTGCCTCTCTATCCTTAACGGACGGATACGAGTCGGAAGTAGGTGTTGACTATGCTTATCCGACCTCGGTGAATGTAACCGGTTATGACGGGTAACTCGGGAACCGACGCCCCGGATCCAGCCTTATCGGATGAAAGTGGACAGGAGACCCCGTGGAGGCTCAAACGCCCCGTGGACGTCATCCTAGTCTAGTCGGAATAGGACCCCCGGACAGATTTTGCAACTTTTTTTTAGCATTTCTCCTAACAAACGGAATTGTATTTCTCTCGATCTCTTTGACGGATCTGTTTTGTAACCCCTTTTGCTCACTGGAATTGTGATTGAAACTTTATTTCATACTTTTCTTTCGCGCTGCATAAACTTTCATTACATTTCTCTTTTACATTGTTCTCCGATGCCAACAGACGCAAGAAGCCAGCCAACAGATGCATCACCGGTCCAACGAAACGCCCGAGCGACTTCCGGATTCCTCGGCCGTGAGTGGCTTCCTCTCACGGGTTCGGAAGCGAAGATGGGACGGTCGACCAGACACCGGGCTCCCGCTGCCCGAGGACGCGTACCGGCGACCCCACATGGGTCCAATCGGAGAGTTGTGCGGTACTGGTGCGGTACCGAGTCGGAGCATCCTTTGCAGGAGCTCGGATTCCCGCCAAGAGGCATGTCAGAGGCAACAGCCTGCGCGTGGTGCCCCGCCCACACAGGGCGTACTTGCACTCACTTGCATGCCGTATACCGCCTCTCTCACTGGTACGTATGTGTGCTGCTGCACTGCACTCATCCACTGAAGTGGATATACGCAGCGCATACACTGAGTGGACTGCTCTCGCGTCCCTCTCTCGCAGCACCAATCAGCGTTCATACGCTCGCGTTGGATCGAGTCCAGTCTGCGCATCACACAGCTGATGTCTGGCCTGCACCAAGCACGTGGTTGCCGCCAGCACTTCTTTCTTCAACGCCTTGAAGAACTCGCAAGACTTTTAGCAACCACTTTACGCTAGTTTTGACCAGACGTGCCTTGGTTCTTGCCTTTCCTGCTATACGCAGCATTGTTCCCCCCTTTATTTGTCAATAAAGCACACACTCGTGATCTCCTCGCCATAGTCTGTTACAAAATCATGTGAGCCAGTTCTAGACCAAGGCCGATCTAGTGGCGTTGTCAGTTTTTTTAAAAAACCGTTTTGCTTATGGAGATCTGAAAACTATGGGGCGCCGCCCGTAGTATAGATCTTGTACTTAATATATGCGTCGTTGAGTAGCATACTAGGTAAGCAAGCATCTTTAAGTACTCACGACATTATAAGTAACAACAACATCAAAAATAATAACAGAAAGAACAGCACTAAAAAAGAGGCTATATTATAAAAATGTTTTCTCTAATTTTTCGTGATCCGGAATTGTGCACATCACGCACATAGCGCCAACATGTGCTGTGGCTCTGGCTTGGTCGGCACTGGCAGCGTCCTTGGGAAATCAGGGAGAGCTGCTGCGGCGAGATGCAGCTTAATTTAAGGACCATCAGCGATGACAGAGAACGGGTAACACCGGGTCTGTACAAATGTCGGGGTATGACCGAAGCAGTCGATCGATGGCGCCAGAACTCAGAAGGAAGCAGTGAGGCTATGCAATCCGGAAAGCTTTAAATTGCCGGCCTACATTTGTGAGCTGATACCCTTCAAGGAGACCAACGTCCGGTACAACGTAGGGCGTACAGGGTATGTCCGCCGCCAGAAGAAGCGTATCGACACCGCCGCTAGGTCATGCATTGGAAAGACTATACCCTAAAGATGAGGCTGAAATTTTTGTTTGATAAAGTAACTGGCGGCGGAAAATATAATGGCAATGAATATTTCGGTAGTGTTTGGATAAAGTACATTTAATGTGTCTGTTTGAACTTAACTACTCCGAAGTAAGCCTAAAACAAAATGTTATAGGGCAAAACTGTGCAATAGCAATATAGATGGTGGCAATAGCCACACCCCGTTCGTTTTCGTAAAAAGGCTTCCATTTTTGCCCTAAAAAGAAGAATGCATGTACAGCGTCTAATAAGTGACCAATTAACAAAGACTTGCACAACAAATGAAAAGAAGATCAAGCAGTGTTCTTTCCAAACGAACTCGATCTGCGAATACAAATACTCGTACGAAACGAATACAAAAACAAGACGAAAATTCGCTTCAGTCTGGTCTGTCAATGCACGACAACGTGCATTTTTCAGTTAATTTGTTTTGAGAAAAACAAAATTGGAACTGCACGGTAGCAAACGTGTAAATTTAACAAAATTCGAATTCAAATACTAGAGTAGAGTACTAAATTCAAGTAGTATTCAAATATGCAACAGGTTCACAAGTTTCGAAGAGGTTTTAAAGATATCAAAGGGTGAAAACGGGCGTATATAGCTGGCTGTTCAGAAGCAGCGGGTTCGGCTGCTGAAGACGCGGAAGTGCAGAAGCGAAACCTCTATTCCGAACTCACTGATCGGCATTTTTTCCAGCCAGTGGCTCTCGAAATTATGGGAAGTTGTGGCGAAAGTACCCGCCAGTTCATCAATGAAGTCGGCCGGCGTATCAAAGATCAAACAGGAGAAGCGCGCGCTGTTCAGTATTTGTGGCAACGTATAAGTGTGGAAATTCAGCGCGGAAACGCGGCTTCTGGCCTAGGGACGGACGGGTGTTCGAGAGTTAGAAGAGTTATTTTTCTTGTTGTAATTATTGGGATTTTCAAGTTTGAATGTAAATGGCATTGGCTTGTACAAGTGTATAATAAAAATATACATTGTGAAAACGGGTGGCCATAATTATAACATACTGATTGCTAAATATTGCCCAGTATATACAGCAGTTTCGCGCATGCGGTGAAATTGTCCCATAAACCAAAGCTGTTCTCAAATTTGTCGTTCGACTGAAAAAATAATGCACTGTAAACTCATAGTCGGCATAATTCCGCATACCGTGTGCGCGCTGTGAGCATACTAGTAACTAGTCCATATATTCGAAATACCACCCGAAAAAGGAGTCGAGTTCTCGGAAAGCTGCAAATATTGCTTTTACGTTGAATTAGAACGAATCAACAGACCTGGTGTAAGGAGCGTGGTTCTTGTCGTTAGGTTGCCGGCTGTACCTGAGAATATCTTACGATATTCTGCAGTTATGCCGATAGCTTAGTGGTGTCTCTCTCGGTCTTAGAATATAGAGTTTGCGGGTTCGATTTCCGCAATCGGCAGATTTTTTGCGAGTGTTTTCAGCAGCGGCAAGTCTAGCATTGGATTCCTTTTTTTATGCTCTTAAGGGAAGAAAGTTTTTGATATGCGAGTCTTATACCAAGCTGAAGCTAAGGAAGTTAGGTAAAGGTCATTAAGAGCGGCCATATTCGGTGTCATCTCATATGCTGCGTAACCGAAGTGTAAAACTAGTGAAGTTGCAATCTCATATGCTGCGTAACCGAAGTGTAAAACTAGTGAAGTTGCAATACGAGTTTTGGCAATCTTCGTTTGCTTTCACCTTTCCGATTGTGTGCGTTGAGTATTCGAGTTCGTCGAAAGCAGCTCTCGCGGGTAGCCATTTCAAATATGAAAGCATCCGCTTTTTTGCAGCGGCATGTATTCCGCGTCGTTCCACGACACCAAGATTTTTGCTTTGCAAACCTGTAAAAGTATCCACCTGCAAACGTATATAGGAATTCGCTTCAGTTTCAAGACTATCACGTAAACATAGGAAAATTGTATGTAAAATTATTTATAGAGGCCCAAACGCAATCATTATACGCAAACGTCTCAAATCGCATGGGATATTTTTTGGTCAGAAGGGGTGTTCTTCAAGAGGGAGTGCCTACGCGTTTATCACTCAACACATTTTGACGCATATTTCAGGGTTTGTATTCAAGAGTGAAAAAATGCGTGTTGTCAGTATTTAAGGCTTACAAAAGCCCTACTAATAGTTACTGTAGTTTGAAGATCCTTCCGGTGGCTGCTAGTTGCGCGTAGTAAAAATTTGCATGTGTCCTACTATATCCACGAAAACTTACATTGCTCCAGCCCTGCCCTAACCAACAGTCCAGGCTCGTTTACTGTAACAACTTGAGTGACCTTTTTTCCTGTTCAAAAACTGTCCTGCCGCAGGTCGTCCACCACAACAAGAACAATATTCGGCAGTGCGGCCGAATAAAGCTGTACGCTGTCCGCAATTAGGAAACAACACAACGGAAACGTGCGCCATTGCAAATTCAATAGTTGAGTAGAGCCCCCTAACAGTATTCTGTATAACTGCCTTGTACGGCATACTGTATGGCACAACAGTACGTAATCTTAGTGGAAATTGGTATTGACGGAAGTGCCGTAAGTAACCGTAGTAGTATCGAATACGGCAATAACCGTACAGTAAATTTTTTTACTTCAAATCCAGAGATTACACCCCGATCTAGTTTTTTTGCATTCATCAAAGTAAACAGAGCCAAAGCGGCGGCATTTGTCGAAATATAATTGTCACGGCCACAACAGACCACGTTACGTACGGAAATCGCTGAGAAACGATAAAGACAGAAATTTCTTGTTTAAGCACAACGGCGGTTACGGAAGTACACAGCTCAAGGTTGCTTCGATAAAAACGATTTCCGGCATTCGATAACCTAAAAACCTCCCAGTACCACCGGAAGGATCGACTGTTCTCTATATTTAGTCATGAATTGCACATTGTAATTATATGCACTGATCATTGATTTACTCTGCATTATGCATATATACAACCTGACTTTTCCCGTACACCACACTCTTGAGATGTAGCATGCTCTTGCACATACATACCAACGTTTTCGACTATGAGTAACAACTGGCTGCCTTACCGCAGGTATTGACAGTGGAGCTTGTTCGCGCGCTTATTCCAGATATGATACTTAAAAGGTCAGTCTAATATTCGTTCTGTGTCAGCCGATTTTAGTACTCAGTTTGGAAATTATAATTAGCCATCAAATTCATCTGAAGACGAAGAATGAGTCAAGTGACCCCCGAACGCCTTCATGCTTATGACTATAGCGAGCTCAGCAGTGCGTACGCCCGAGTTGTTGTAGAATTGTTACGGGTTCAGAGCAATTTATCCACTTGTAATGCAAAGCTCGTTGCCATCGAACAGCGACTTGACGAAACACCTTCCACTGGTTATTTCATCTTGACCTTTGTCGTTCTGCCGCTGTGTACGGCATTTCTTGCCAACCTTCTAGCGCCGGCTTTTCAACGGTGTATCGATTATTGCATACGGCGATGGCGGGAGCGAAACTCTGGTGGAGCGACCAGCAACCAGCTGATTATGATAATTGATACAGCAATGACTGACCCGGAATTTGCTTTAATGGTTGATGACACTTACCATTATTTCGTATGTGCGAAGCGTCAAGCGACACCTGGTAAGCAAGCGTCTTTGTTGGTCCTACTCAAGGCAGATCTCAATACAGGCAACCCCACTGGGGGCGGGATTAGCAATGATGAAAGCACTGGAGTAGCGCAGATTGCCGACGAACAATGTAAAATGCTGAGTTTTTCAATTTTTTCAGTGCTGATTTGTTTATCTTTAGTAGTTTTCCCTCTTTTATTGCAGTTGAGATTTTTTATATTATAAAATATGCAGTGGAATAACATCATTTGGTACTGTGCGGCAAGTTGCAAAAGCGGCTGTTGGCAACTTTGGTTTCTACGGCAAAATTATCATTGCACAAGTTGGTTTTATTGATTTATTCCAACGGAACATTTTAAAATCTATTAAGAAAATGAAATAAAGAAACTGAACAACGTGCAAAAATTAAATAATGAACTGATACTAATTAAGTAATTACATAGAGGATACCGCGATTTATCACGCATTGGTATGTATATTGATATGAACAACTGCACACACTGCATTCGTATGGGGAAATTATTAAAAAATATCGGAAAATTGATTTTGAGTCATGCATGTTACACATTTCAGGGTTTTTTTATCTATGAAACTAAAGGAAGTTAAATACACATGAAAGGGCTGGGCTAGGCTCGCACAGACACTCGCAAAAAACCTGCCGATTGAGGGAATCGAACCCACAACCTCCATACTCTAAGGCCGAGAGAGGCACCACTAGGCTATCGGCAAAGCATACAAAATGTGTTGAAATATTCTATCGAACGATCCTATAGAGAGCGGATGCCGCTCTGACACACATATTCTGCAGTTATATTAAGACAAAGTCAGAAAATCGATTTTCCGCAGCATTAGCCGCGCTTAATATGCGAGCTGCTCTAGTGATGACGTAACGAGCCACTGATGTTGCCTGTATTGAGACCTGCCCTGCTATACTGTATTCTATTCATTGTTCACGGAATCACGATTTTGTGCCTTCCTTTTTTCTCTTTGACCAACCAGCTGAGACAATTGTGAGCATGCATACGGAAAGTGTCACACCGGTAATGGCTCAGTGGAACAATGGCTATGGGGAGGCGCGACCGATATCACGGCCCTCAGTCCCCGAAACGACATTGGACATTATAAAAAAAACGGCACAAGAGCAGGAGTCCCTCCGGACAATTCTGGTGACAGCCCAGGTGCTATACAAATGGTGCCAAATCGCCTCTTCTGGTAAGCCAACTTTCGTAGCGGTAAACGTAAAAAGAGGTTCCACAAAATTCGGTGTGACATTGTGAGCACAAAAACATGGTGCGCCCCTATCCTTAATAAAATTTCATGCTTCACAAAATGATTTTCTAATAATAATTTAATGATTACTTGGCTGACTTTTTTAATGCATGCATACACATTAGAATGACCGTAACTTAATTGCGCAAAAGCTTAGTCTTTCTTCTAAAACAAACTTGATTCAACGCCGAAAATTCATTTGTGCAACACAAAATGCTAACATTCCAGAAAGACTCTGTGTTCTTCTGAGAAAACACAATAATAGAATAAAAGTTTGCGCATTTCGGTGAATTTATACGGAAGTTATGCGCGCTGCTTTTCTTACGGCTACTACAGTGTAATCGAATAGCTAGTGTTTCGTCCCACTGCTACAGGCCTACGGTTTTACTACAGCAACAAGGTTCCATGACTCCTACGACAAAATTTTACTAATATCCAAATACTCTACTTTGATGTAGTCGTACGGTAGTCTAAAATCTTAACCTGGAACGAACTGTCAGAATCAGGGACATAAAATATGGGACCGGCTGCTACACAGAATCCAGTCACGCTAGCAGCCGTACTACCGTACACCTTTAAGTTTTATCTATTTGTATGCGTAAAGTGCAAATACGAGTAGTAAGTGAAATTACTTGCCTGTATAGTAAGTATTCTGTTTTGAAAAAACCATCTTTTGTTCAAACATTTTAAATACTAGTAACTTTCGGTGATTGAGCAGGCTGTAAAATACATAAAATTGTTGCTAATATATATCAGCTACCAATTCAAAATTTATGGTGGATTTTTTCTTTGCTGTGACATATCTGTAGCCTTGACAGTAATAATTTTTACGGTCGCCATGTCGCCATATACAATAATATCCCGTATACGTATACCGGTATCCACAACACAAAGTAAGATTTGGCGGCTCTGCATCATAATGATCATATCAAAAAGAATTGTCAACCTGCCATCATGGAACAAGTATTTGGTACAAATACATAATGACATTGCTAATTAAAAAATTGTATTTATCTGATACAATTTTAGACCATGTTGATCCCTGTTTAATGAACTTTGCTAAACCTTTTCATAAACAATACTCCCCGCACCATAATGAACATTCAATAAACCTTTTCACATTTGTTTGTACAGGAAGCTTGGCTACCATTACCGCTTTTACGCGGGCATACGGCCGTGCTCTAAAGGAACTGAATGCGCGAATTGCGCGACCGTGAGTGCTGATCTACAAATTACTCGTAATATCATCTCTTTCCCTGGCTATAAACAGTCTTTGGTTTCATCTTAAAATTAAAGCTTATAAATTATTGTCTAATTATGTTTTAGTACAGACAGATACGTCTGGCACTTGTGGAGTTTTAAAATATTTATTATATATGTCGTTAATGTTAACGGTAAAGCTATATAAGCCGAATAATTACATGACCATCGAAGCGTTATAATTGCATAGGCGTTAGCGCTAAAGTAGATCGACTGAAGTTATTAATATCGCCGCCTTAATATTTATTTGTCACCATCAACAATTGCATATTTAGCGCTAGTTACTTATGGTTAATCATTATATGCTAATTTTCTGTTGACACACCTTATTGTCTAATATAACGCTATAATTAAGATTAGTTTTTACTATTGTTTTGCCTTTATAAATATATTCTGCTTCAACCAGCTGTTCCCGGTGTTAATTCAAACTTATAGCATATTAGCAGCGCTGCGACGCTGCTAAAAGTGGGCGCTCTTCTCATTGGATTTCTAGTCGATTAAAGTCATTTCTCATCAGTTTTTGTTTGTTGTGAGTCCTTGGTATCATCCATCTGTGTTACAGAAGACCACTTGCAACACTACCGATTACGTTGACTGAAAATGGTCGTTTCTACTTAACCTATCTACCTGCGAGTAGCGCAGCGATAGCATTTTCGTTCTTTCCTGCAATATTATTGATGGAGTAGCGGTAGTACAGAGTAAGTACTCATATTTACGGGTGTCACGTATCTGTATCTGTCGAGTCATTTGCGTCAAAGTCGTTAATTTTTGCGATTCAGTTCTCTTATTGGTATCAAATTGTCTGGCACAATAAGTAATGATACGAAAGAATAACCGGGCTCAAATCAAGCAATTATAGAGCAGACCGGCCAGAATAGAATCCGCTTGGGCGTTTGAAACGGAGCGGTTTTAAAAGAAACGAAGAGTATCTGATCGGGCTTTCGACTACGGTCATTTAGAATATAATGTTCCCATACCTGGCTCTATCTACAATATTCCCATAATAATAATATTCCCATACCATAGATCTGAATCTATATGAATGTTTTTTGGAAGATCGGTGCTGACTTACAGTTGCGTGCTTAAGTGTAAGATCATAAATACCTAATACCGCTATATTATTATAACAAATTATATTATTTCCTTTTTTGGAACGTCGGTCCACTTAGATAATATATATTAAACATACCAAACTACGAAACGTGAATTACAGAAGCGGTTGGACGAGTGTTGAATGAAGTCATTTTTATGAGTATGCCGCTATATACGCTTCGATTATGCAGTGTCCGCAAAAAAAGGAGCGTCTTCCGCTACGCTTTCTTTTAATGTATGTAGCATTTAAGATCATTTTAACGTAAGTTACTAGAAAATCTTCAATTACAGACACAGCAACAGTTAATCAAGACGGCCTCCACGAATAGATTATAATATCGCAGCTACGAAAACATGGTATACTTATCTCTTCCGTTGGCAGTTTTCTTATCGAAAAATACCGCTCGCACTAGGGGATATTTTTCACTTTAACTTACGGATTCTATTACAATAGCCATCAACTTCGTAATGATTTAGGATAAAAACGGTTGTCTCGAATTAACGTTATCTCCTCAACCGAATTTTGCGCACACGAACGATTTTCACGGTAATGTACAGGTACGACAACGTTCGTATTAAAATCATTTGGCTATACAATGCCAAAAATCAACGCAAAGCTTTTTTGGGGTGCGCGAAAACGAAATTTTTCGTGGATTTTTATGCATTTTGGTGCCATGCACCCGGTCACGGTCAATTCCCTTAACAACAGCCATCACAGATACAGCGAGCTGCGTAATGGCCATTATGGCACATAGGTACAAACAGCTGTCTGACGGTACAACATACGTCTGCAGCGATCGATCGACATGCAATTGCTGCACCTGTGTCTGGAATGAGCGCACGCTACTGAACAGGTTTCATTTCTGTTTTTCTGCAAAACAAAGAGCTGACTGCTGCTACCGAGTAATAAATTATGCGGTGGAAATATGCTGGTGGCAGGCATTATCGCGTTTAGTTTCTTCATTACCGTGTCATGGCAGTTCTTCGGGCCGGTACAGTTTGGCTTCTTCGTGGAAGAAGTGCTCGGGCAGCGGGCGACGGCGACCAGGCGAGTGGCTCCTCTGGGCCAGTGCCCCGGGGATTTCGCCGACTGGCCGGGGAATTTCGTCTTTGTGACGGTGAAGACCACGGCGGCCAACCATGCCAACCGGATTAAATGGCTAATGCAGACATGGATTCCGCTGGCGCTATCCATCCGCGGGAAAAACAACGAGAGCCTGGTCAAGGTTAGTGCAGTTGGTATAGTGTAGAGCAGTGCAGACTGAAAGTCTGCTTGCTCTTTTTATCTTGCAACGATGACAAGGAAATGCTCATGAGCACAGATATTATTTTTATTATGTTTGAAAATATACGCGTACACCACAACAAGCACACATGCGCAAATATAGATATAGACGCTGTTGTATTCAAATTAAAATTACATGTACAGTACATGCCTAGTACTGTATTTTCACAAGTTTAAGGAACACGAAAATGCCCTAGGTCTGCTCGCAGCCACCCGGAGCCTGCAGTCACGTTCAATGCTGCTCACTGAGCTCTGAAATTAAAAATTGAATTTTACTGTTGCTCATTACGGGGCCCCATTTTACAACTCACTTACACACAGAATCACGTTACTTACTATTTTTTTCTAAATATCTTTTGATTATTTTATTATGTGCAAAACCAGTTTCTTTATTGGCCCAGAAATGTGAGTCTGGCGTGTGTGCCAGAGCGTGCCCCTGGCACGGGGTGCCCGTGAGGGGCAACATCGTTTCTCTGCATTTCTGCAGACGCGGTTAGGCTCTGGCTGAGTCATTTGGGTTAGGTCTTTTCCTTGGTCGGATTCCTGATTTTGAAAAGGTAAGATTGTCTGATTATGTGCGGGGTAAACTGGTACCGAGCACGAGCAAAATTCCGCACTTGTACAGCGATTCTAACTGCAGCTAGGCCGTCACTTCAAGGTGGAAAGCGGTTGAACAGAGGCCGTGCCGATGGATTACTCCAGGTTCTCTAGGAATTAAATTTGCGCTCAGTTTTTTGTCCTGTTATTGACTGGATATCCAGAAAATGAAAGAATACTGAATACATAAAATGGGGCCCCGTAATGAGCAACAGCAAAATCCAAAAATGATTAAAATTGCAATTTTTAATTTCAGAGCTCAGTGAGCAGCATTGAACGTGACTGCAGGCCCCGGGTGGCTGCGAGCAGACCTAGGGCATTTTCGTGTTCCTTAAACTTGTGAAAATACAGTAATAATAAAATAAACTACAATTACCTAAATGTGTTAATTAGATTAAATGTATTTAATTACCTGCACAAATACGAGTATCCCGTAGCACAAGTACCTCGGATCACAATCATTTTCGCGCCGACATTCTGCTGCGTTATACCGTTTAATACGGAAAACAGCTGTTTGCGGTACTTTCGGTTCCGGTTAGGGCGGAGCTAATACGGCTGTGACTTGCGACTAGTTTTAACTACACGCATCTCGCGGGCACTGGGCATTTTCGGTAGTAACAGCTGCAAGTTCGCAGGGAAAATTTTGCGTTGGAGCAGTTTTCATATAATTTTTCAAACTGTTTGAATAATTTTTACACTCTTATCGCAAGAAACTGAAAGTTTCGGGGATCCGTTATTAGTACTTCATAGTGCTATCAGTGATTCAAAGATTGATTTCAGTGATTCAGCTATCAGTGATTCAAAGAATTCAAGACTTTCATGTACATGAAAGTCATGAATTTACAACAACATGTTGTTGTAAAATGTTGGAGAAGTTTTACCCCTTGCTAACACAGTCGACCCGAAGGTCCCGAACTCTGCTGAAAGCGTTGAGAGCAGGCCGAGCTTTGCGGAACTCCATCAGTTCTTCTCCAGTGTCATTCGGTGTGTATCCTCGTCCTGTCGAGGACTTCACTCTGTACTACGGTAGAGGCACTAATGCCAGGTAAAATCCACATACAATGTTCGTATTACAGCGTAATTACACTACTACGCATATTATGGCAAATATCCTCGCTTTCTGCAGACAGCTCTCCCTGCACAATGCCAGCACGGACGAACTGGAGCATCTGTCCCGTGCCTGTGATCCAGCCAAGTTTGGACGGAATACAGAGGCTGTTCTGGACGAATCCTTCCGTAGGGCTGGTAAACTGGACGTCGACGTGTTCGCCACGAAGTTCGACGCGGAACGGTCGGGTTTGTTGGGGCGGATAAAGAGTGATCTGCTGTCGGGAGACGAGCATAACAGACATGTCGAAGCGGAATTGTACAAGCTCAATGTCTACGGTAAGCACTAACGCATCCTGTCGGAATCGCCGACGGCACTTGGGTACAGTACTTGCACTCACGTTGCGCGCGTAACGAAACTGGCAATTATAAGTTGGATTTGGACACCGATATACGGTCTAGCAGTAGCTTAAAAATACAAATATCTCTTACTTTATAGGAAATTGTGATTGTACTATTATATCGTCAATCTCACCGTCAGTAAAAACCAGAAGTCTGTTATTATAGTGCCTCAGTAGGCTTTATAATTAGCGAAGCTGCTGGATTTGGCGAAGTTGCTGGATGAGCCGGATTTCTTACCGAAAGGCGGACTGATTGGTTTTGGTCTGCAGTATCAGTATCCGATTGCCGTTGATCTTAAAAAACCGTTTGGATCCACGATGGAGTATCTGAAGGGCAGCGATGCCATGATTCGCCGCGTGTGCAAGGAACTGTCGCTGCCCATCCAGCTGAAGGTGTACACTCAGGACGACCGGGAAAACGTCGCCGTTTTAACGGATCATGTTATTCAGTTTAAAGAGTCCAGTTGGGTCGATGGATATGTTTTTCAAGAATTAGCCCGTGAAAAGGGTGCGATTGTTCTTCTTAATGAGGACAAGGGCGATAGTGATGGTGAAGACAGGGATGATTGTGATGATGAGGATTGGAGCCCGGACCTTGAGGGCATGGGAGGTGTGAGCATCCAGTGGATTACGGAAATGGCACAACGAAACATCACTAGGACCGCGTTTGTTTTTCACGGAAATCAACCAGAGTTAGATTACTGCTATGGCACCATGTGCCTCATTGCGGAAGTTGGCCCTGCTGGAGACCGAAAGACCCTTCATGTCCGGCCAACTAAAAGCCGCGATCGCAAGTGAACCGTATGAAGAATGCATGTTTGTTTTCTCTTTCGAACAGCATGCATTAGTAAATGTGTGCCGCAGCAGTTTGTATCACACTTGGGACTACACATGCAGCAGGCGGTACACTGGGCTGGTGTCCCTGGAATTTTTTTTGAATATGGCACATTTTGGGGTATCTACTATCCTGTACAGCTTTTTGGTACTTACTTATATCACCGGGAAATGACGCCATGCTGTTTGGTGCTATAGATGCCGATACACACGTATCCTTTATGCCGAAAAGTATTAGATTAACTACTGTAGTTTTGGCTTTTAGTCGGAGCGCCGAATTTCTGAGTACCACATACAACTAAACCGAAAGAAGTCCATCCAGTGCACGCTTCAGCACACAATGCCACCCGGCAAAACGTATGCAAAATGTGCTGCTTAAATGCGGCGAAACCGAGTTACACGAACTTATTTCCGTTTTAACGAAATACGATTGCTTTTAACTAGTTTCTAACTCACATACTGCGCAGTTTTACAAGTTTTTCTAGTAGACCACTGTTCTCTTTGATTCGATGCTGTGTAGAGGCTATTTCTTCCCCGACAGCAAACAAAGCTTCTTCTTGAAACGCCAGTTCCCGTCGCAGTTTTTCTAATTGCTGTTCTTCAACTCTGGAAATAACAAAAAACTGTGCACAGACACAATAAACTGCAGTTACTTGGCGTTATTACAAATGCCGGATGTTCACTGCTAACATACTTGGACGCTGTTTCGATTTTCTGTAGCAATGCTTGGTGTTCTTCCAAGTATCGTTGCCTATCCTTATCCATGTCTTCAAAGTCTTCCGGGAGGATCTCCAGATAAGTACCCAGAATATCGGTTAGACGCGACACCTTCTGCAACGTGTTGCACACGTCGTCGATGTCTGTCTTAAATCTTCCCACTTCCTGTTGAGCAACAGCGCTGAGGACACCCTGGAGACAGTAATTGTTAACCACAATAATACTGTGCCTTGCTATATGGTATTCACAATCAGAATTATCTATGAGTACTCGCAGTTATGGAGGTGCAAACAGCGCAAAATGGATGATAGTGCATATCACATCACAGTTTTTTCGTCGTTTAGAACTCGGAATCGATGGGCAAATAAATCCGGTAAACCGCACAGCGAGCTATTAAATTCACAGAAATTACTGATACCTCGTCTTCCTCGATTCCAGTGGTTTGAATAAAATCTTTTTGTGCGTCGCGCAGATTAGCAACCAGATGTCCAGCCGCTAAAGTATTTTTAATGTTTGCAAAGTATTGTTACTATAGAGAATCAATTTAAATTTTAAGCTTACAAATCAGAGAGTAAGCAATCTGCATCGTATCAGTATAATTATAATTATTTCACTTCATTGAACTACGAGCACATTGGGTAGTACCTGATTGGTGTCCGTTGGTTGTGCGATAGCCTGCATCCAGCTGACTGAAGATGATGACCTCAGGGGCAGCCAGTTCCTGTAGTAGCTGCTCGTTGTCTGCCGTCTCCTCATCCAGAAATTTAATGTTGGCCGGCGGGACATCTTCAGGGAGTTCGCCTTCGCTCGGCGCTAACGAGGTGCGACGGGAGCGGTTGGCTGCTGTAGGCGGGCGTTGCGGGGCCCGTTTGGCCGTGGTTGGGCGCGCTGCGGTGGTTGGGCGGGCGGCGGTGGTTGGGCGCGGCTGGCTAGATAGAATATATAGATATAACTGTTTTGAATTTCGCGTTGAACGATATGCTACTTAAGTGTATCGTTCATCGTATTTGCGCACAACGAATGCGCTTGCTATGGTACGCATAGCAAGCGCATTCGTTTGGTGCAAAATGCAAATGTATGTACAGTATAATAAACGATGGCTGTCGTATAAAAATACAACAGCAGTAATAGTATAGATATTGTATAATTAAATGCATGTACATATGTATAAGCCGTGTTGTTGATACTTCTTCCGTTATCCGCTTGGGTTTTTGATTTTTCAGTTTTACTGACATTTATACATGTACAATACATAGTTGCTATAATTCTACTTATGTACTTGTTCTGTTGTACGGATGTTTCATTTTTCGTCGTGACGCCCTGATTTTCGACCTTCGTGGCCGGTCTATCTTTAGCCGGAAGTTGGACCGGTACTTCTACAGGTAATGCCTTCGGAATAGTCACTACCCGCGGTTCCGGCCCCTTTTCTTCTGAAATCACAACCGGCTTCATGAAGCATCTTACTTTCCCTACCAAAATTCACAATTTGTGTTATACCGGGTATGGGTTCCCTCGCCCGTACAGGTACTTCTACCGTGTCATCTGCAGACTTTTTTCCCGAATCTGTAGTTTCTGCTCGCAGCGGAGCTTTATCCACAGCTTTCACCGGTTGCTTAGCCGCGGCCGGTTTTACGGGTGTACTGGGCAACTTCGCCGGAGCTTTGTCGGTTTTGTCCGGCTTCGATCCTTCATCGACCTTCAGGAAGGCGGCTCCCTTGGGGAAAGTGCCGAGGTCGACCGTTCCTTTGCCTTTGCGGATCTCCCGTATCACGGCAGCATTGTCCACCTTTTTTGAGGCAAGCAGTTTGCCCAGACTTTGTAGGAGAGCGTTGGTTTTTTCCGCATCTTGACCGGCACAGACACGCGCCGGTTTCAGACCGAATTCACTTCCGGTAGCCGTTGACACATAATTGATAATCTGCAATAGTATAGGATTGACTTACGAATTACTGTACGCAAACTGAAAGGTGATAAGAGGCACTCAACTGCAGACGAATTAGACGAGTAAGTACTTTACAACGTACAATAAAATTCGACACGGTGCATAATCATGATTCCGAAGGGCTATACGAGTAAGCAACAATAACTACGGTAGTAAGCAATAAGTAGTAGCAAATTGCCAGTGCGGCATCCTGCAGCATTTATTTTTATGGTACTGTCATTAGTACATGTATACAGAATACAATATGTGCTACTAGAATAATACTCGTATTATAGTTTGTATAACGCACTTTGGCGATGAAGAAGGCTTTAGCGTCCTTATCGTTAGCCACCGCTTCCGTCCACGCCGTTTCGTCTTCGTCAAACAACCCAGTCAAATATCCATGATCTTTGGCAATGGCAAGCATCACATCGTGGAGGAAGCGTAGCGGAGGTTTCTGTAGAAGTTTCTCGGATAAAGCAGGGGCTTTGACAAATGGCCCGAGAAGTTGCTGAGTCTTCTTGACGATACTATCGTCCATTGCAAATGTGACAGAAGGACAGAAGTCCCAATCTTGCTACGGCATGGTGGTCACCAGAAACCAAGTAAAATTATAACCTCAAATTCGGATCATCAAAAACATTCGTTGAAGTATGAATAATTATTACCATAGTTGTAACGGGATTTGCGCTCCCAGTGATTATGTATACGAGATATGTGCAAATTTGTGAACTACGGAGTTAACAGAACTAGCGCAACGAAGTTTGTCCATGTAAAGCAATCAATAAATGCCGGTATGCAACACGCCTGCGATGCATCAAGGTGTGTTACAATACATACGTTGAAATTGTACCGTACACGTGCGAAAAATGTTTTAAAGTATGCCCTGTATGAATACTGCGGAGACTATTCACAACGTGCTGCACAGACCGTATTCACATCATCGCACGTATCTGAATAACGATGCTGCGTTTTACGTTTCAAACATATTTTTTAAACACATATTGATGTATGCGAATATGTATTAAATACGAATAACAGGGATTATATTGTGAATGGCAAAATGAAATTGTCAGACATATTAAGGGTTCTTAAGTAAAAGTTAATAAAGACGTTAACTTTTGGCTATCTTTGTTTTCAAACCTTTTACTGTTAAGTATTCGCTTTTCTGTCTGAAAAATTTGTAGAACTTGAACGTCAATAACCCACGGGGAACTTTGTAGCTTATTCCGATAATAATCAACGGCAGAGAATGTTTTTTGATTGGTGCGCTTGGATAAAAGTGCATGTACGCGGTATAATGATCCAGCCTCACAAGACATACACGTCTACACGAGCCATGTTATTTTGCGAATTCTCTATGAGTATCACAAGACTTCTGACTTCCTGATATAACTCTACCCACTCCAGCTAAACCGTTGCATTCATTCATCGAATACGTTGATATTTAAGCGCTCCCGCAATTATTTTTTTTATTTTTCTTTTCACCCAACAATAGCTGCATTCATTATTTCCCCACCGGAAACAGATTATAATTTAAGTTCTGTCGAAGCGTTAGTTGCTCTGTGTGACTGTGTATTTGGAATTGTGCCGAACAGTGGGCTGCGAACAGTGGTATTTGATGTAATATCACTGTTGTATAACGCTGTGCGATAATTCTTGGACTCCTTAAGCGGAATATTTGGACAAAAATTATCGCTGATTCTCGTCTTCATCATGGTAGATCTGCAGGTGCCGAATCTCCCGTACCGTTTGATTTTTATATCACCAGTGCTATTTATGATTATTGCATCGATTTCAGCAGGTAATGTTTACTCGCAAACCACTGATATAATTATTGTGTGTTGCACATGTATTGTTAAATTTCGTATATGTACGATTTATTTGTAGTTAACCAAATAATTTGCTTAAATACGGGTAACTGATCATTTCGTATGTATACTAAGTACTTATATGTACTAAAACTTTATTCCTGCCAACGCCCCGTAAGGAAAAGATAGATGTTTTTGCATGGGAAATCGGCAGCGACCATGTGTTGATTGGGGTCAGTTAGGAATATCCCGTGTAGTCTCCTTTTAGCCATAGGAAAAATGTTTCGTAACGTTAAAATAAACCGGCAAGAGTAAAGAGTATGGCATCTGCCACAGATATGGGAGCTTTAATCGATCGTGCGTTTTTCAGAAGAAGAGCTGCTTATCAGAAAGTTGATTTAGAGCCAAAAATTAGAAGCAATCAAATTTAACAGAAAGACATAACAATAAAGGCATCGTCGCAGTGCCAGTGACTTTCGATAACCGATCAATTGTCTTTTGCATTTGCTTTTGCATTTGCACCCGCATTTACATTTACCTCAGATGTTTTACTTTTATCAGATCAATGATGTTTCTGTTTACATAGTTATTTACATAACTTTATTTCAAAACGCACGTGCATTTGAAACATAACGCTTAACAGAAACATGGTACTAATTAATGGAAAATTTTAGGTGTGATTCCCCTCGAAGAAGACAGGATAATACAGAAAGCATGCACCTCAACCGTAAGTGACGCTCAGAGTAAGAAAATTTAAAACAAAATTAATATATAATTTTTAAACAGCTGCAGTTGATCAGTAACGCGTGCTTTCTGTTGTGGGAAACTTTTGTGCGTTTACCTTAACAAATCTTGAGCAAATCTTGAGCAAATCTTGCTCAATACTGTAATTCATAAAATTTCTATCAGTTTGAAGTTTAACAATCGTTTTGTTTTTTTTTGACGCTCGACTGAACGAATGACTGAATATTAGCGGAAGAAACAAATTGCAGTGTAATTGTACCTAACTATACCAATATCGCAAACATTAACGGGGATGCTACTTTGAAACGTCGGTGCATTTGTGCTTAGAAAGTGGCCTGCGACCCTGGATGGACTTGTCAGATGGGAGTCATAGTGTTCCCGTCCAGTTCCGATCAGAGTTTGGATTGTGAATCGTTCGATAAGGACTGCTTGCAAGTGTCGGAAAACCGATACAGCGCCAATTCGATGGAGGTGTACTGTATACGCGAAGGTGTGTAGCAATTGTAGGACTTGACCTTTACACGTTCCGAAAGTCACTAAGTTGTTTACGGAAGTCTGTTCCGTGTGAGATAACTGTAATTGTCATTTATGCCGTGAATCACTTAGATGTTTCCGATAATTCTGTTTTCTGTGTTCTTTTCAGTTTCAGTATGAGTACACAAGTGCAATGCTACATTACACAGCGCATTATAATTAGTATTACTTACAAAGAAATACATGCGGCTACCGCCTTCGGGCGTTCGGGACTTCTTGTATCAGTCCTAAGTCCTTGGACTTCCTATCATTCTTACATTTCTTCAACCGAAATTAATTTTAACTGCTATTGCAGAATTGGTACATGTGAAATTTGCAACCGCGGATGCGGATTATATCTGTACACATAACATTGGTGATAATGCAACGTGTGCTACCACCGCCTGCAAAAAACTCCTAATCAAGTTGTAGTTTTGCAAAAAATAATTTAGGAGTAACTGATTGCAAGTCTATTGTACGTGTGCCGAGCATTTTAAAGCTATCTTTATAAATTACAGATAGTTGAATAACATGTACTTCTACTGCATGATCGTATGTTACAGTATGTATTGTACAAACTGTGCCTAACTAAAACCTCACAATAAGTACTGTACATTACTTATAATTAGTCTTCGCTGCACGCCACTGTTTTACCAACTAAATAAAAAATCAGGTTCGGATGAAAGGCAGAATCAGAGTTTAACATTCTTGGTATCTGTTAAATAAATTTGTTATTATAAATACTTCACCTTTTAACCCTTGAAAGGATAGCAAATCTGGTTATTTCCAACGTTTAATTTTGATTAATCAACAAGTATAAAGAGCCGCCCAGCATTTTTTAATATTTTGGTGGTTATTTAGTAGTATTAAAATTCAGTTTTTTATCTATTGTAGGGCGCCGGGCAAGAGATCACCGGCCGGAGCACAACCTCCTGGCCCTGCTGGAACGTGTCCAGAACCGAGGCCACCGTGCGGCATGCACGGAATGGTGCCGCTCGGCACAGGACTGCGCCGCGGGGGAGGAATGCATCTTCAACGGATGTGGACAGCAGTGCGCCAAACGGCCCATCTTGTTCTAATGGGCGCGCCAACCAGCTGTTAAAAATACGCGCGCGCCCACAGCCGTCTACCGGCCGACGCTACTACGTCGTGTGTGTGTCGCGCTTAATGGGATTTCCTTGAAATGCGTTAATGGAATGTTTTGCTTTGCATTTTCTGCCCACTTGGAAAAACTGGCGCTTCTCCGTGCTCCTAACGCATTATTTAAAGATCTGACTATATTTGGGTCGTTAATAATATATGTACATATAAAAATATCCCGTATTACGTACGAAGTGTTACAGCAGAGTTTTCTTCTGGGCTGTAATTGACGACCTTTGAGAAAGGCAGTTGCTGCTGGTCCTTTTGGACGTTATTTTTAACGTCTTGATTTTGTGTTTTACAAAGATCAGCGAATAACGTTGGCAAAGTCATGAAAAAAACATCAGCGTATTTGATAAAATCGGAATGAAAAAGTTATTATAAACAAGTCGAGATCGAATACAAATTTTAATTAGCAACATGTGTTACTTGGTTGGAGAAAAAAGCAGTGACCTTTCATGCGCTATATTTGCGTAAGACATCATCGAGAATTAACAGGTGATCTAAGCTTTGGGTTCATCATGAATTATACATAATACACTTTCCTTGTTTTCCTTGTTTTTGTTTGTTGTTGTTTTTTGTTTTTGTTTTCTTAATTCTTTTAATTCTTCTCTTCAGTTTTTTAATATTTTTAATTTTTCTTCGATACCGACTTTATATTATTATCAAATTTTTGTTTTGACCGAGAACGGTTTAAATAGATCAGCGGTTTAAATGTCAACCGAGAAAAACATGTTTGCGCGTTGGGTGGCACGAAATGTAGGGTATCACGGTTAATCCTAAAAGTCTTGACCTATAAAACCGTTGTTTTTGAAGTTATGAAGATGCCTGCGTATCCTTTGGGCTAAATCATCGCCTCCATAGATGACCACATTGCCACGTTATAATCCTGAAAGCTCGGGGCGTTCACCGGCGAACACATGATATGTTAATTTTATCTTGTGATCATGTGTCCAGCGGCACCGGCTGCTTTGGACTCGTGGTGCAAATGCCGATCATATGGGCAAAGAGCGTGAGAGGGTGATGTAATATTGTACGGCTTCTGTAGGGAATATTTCTGCTTATGTAATAAGTAAACAGAAATCTAAAGACGAACCATTATACCACGAAATTGTTATTTGTTGACAAGTCAAAATTTTGACTAAGTTATTGTTTTGTTCCTTTTCCGGAAGGACTGTGACGACGCATTTCTTAAAGTACGCCGCACAAGTGTCCTGATTCATCACATTGGTTTATTGTGGTTTTACAAGAAAGCCCAGATTGTTCTACTCACGCTAATTCAACACCCGACACCTAATTACATGAGCAGCCATACTGTTTTCTTTACTTGCAAAATCCAGAATAATATTTAAAATTAGGGAGATGTAGAGCAGATCCACAAGAAACTCGAAATAAAAAGTGGTTGCAGTTTAAGGCGCATCATCGTCTTGAACTTGAAGTATAAATTAAAATTGAAATCACTTTATAGTCGTTCGTGTGGATCCTCTTCCTGCAAAGTAAAATCGATGCGTGGCATTAAATTAAGCACCCGGTAAAGGTAAGGTAAAAATGCAGTAGTCTCTATTGCATAGGTCTTTGGATAACGTAACGGAGGTTTAAAATACGACGCAGTCTTGCAAGTAAGTCATATATAAACAAAACGTTTTTTGCACAAGTTCTTGCAAGCTGTATGTATTACAGCAATTTTACCGTTTCGCTTACTTTGCGCCACAACAGCATTAATTCTGTTATAAAGGTTCTACTTGTTTACGGTAGTAATAATTAAGGCGTTTACAAAATTAAAATCTAAACCAACATAAAATTATTGCATGCTAATGATATTACGATACCAACAATACCAACTCCGCGCCCCACATTTACGTTAATATCGGGTAATTCTTATTAAATTTAATTCACTACTACCGCATACACATCATTAGTGCACAGGATACATATACACAGGATTATACGCAGGATTATTAGTGCACAGGATTATACAAATACAAATCATTATAAATTACTTAATATATTAATTATTTTTTTATTGTTATCATTACAATATGTAGTGAAATCATACAACGCGTACTTTACTACTGGTAAGAAAGTACTACTTGATCTTACATGCACCTACCGCTTACAATTGTTAGATCACGTTATGCCAGCTGTGCTAGCTTTATTGTGCCATAGATCGGACTATGTCGGCGGAATGTAGAAACGCATTGGGATCGTCATCGTTATCACCACCGCGAATGGGATATCCCCCATACGGACTTCCACCGTAAGGATTCATCAAAACTGCAACAACGTTAACGGTTACAACTTCCGTCCATTTCAACCACGTTTTGAGTAACAAAAATTCGCCGAGACTTACGTGGAAGTAAACTGTTGACTGCATCCAACATAAACCAAAACGAAAAACATCAAACACAGTGGCAACTACCCACAGAATGTCCATATATTTCAACGTACTTAATGCTGCTGTGTTCGGAGATGCACCGGAATTAGCGCTTGCAGGTGGCGGATTATCCCCACCGCCTAATCAAGAAATACATAATTCGATTTCTTCTAAAGTTGCATATGGTGCATGGAACGTATGATCGTACCTGAAGCTGCGGGAGTAGTAGCTGACTGAGCAACTGTAACAAAACCACTCTGATATCAACATTTTTTCGTTGTCTAAAATTTAGCCGTGTGAAAGGTCATGTGTAATACTAACGGGCTTGGTTGATAGCATTGATTAGCATAGCAATCATCGTCGGTGACATTCCGGCGGCGTACGCTCCACCCTCACGGCTCCCTACGGAAGCTCCGTAACCACTGATGCCTACGGAAGCTCCATAGCCATCCCGTTTCTGGCGCAGTAAAGCGCGCAAATCTGTCAGCGTAACAAAAGGTGAAATGTTTTAGACACGGAGCGAGCGCAGCTGCGTAGGTAAAAAATAAAGCAGTGAACTGCATATTTCAGATTTATGCAACTATCACTATATTCCATAAACAAGTTTATTAGATACTGGTGTGTATATGATTTGTGTGCATACAATAATAAATATTTGTACCACGAAAGACGATCGTTGATATTTGCAGTACAGATACAATTAATTCTCGTACTAAAACTGCGAAAATCTTACCGTTGGCTTTCAATAAATCATCCAGATAAGGCACTACTTCTTCGAGGTCCTTCTAAAATTTGCATTCAGTAACAAAAAAGTAACACCAATCGGTTAAATGAAAAACAGAACAATGCGTTACGCTGACTCATCATACTTTCTGTTGTTTATCTGTAAGAATTAAATAAAAAGATTTCCTCATCATAACCCAAACTGAGCATCTCATTTAAGGGTAAGTTCAGGTTATCCTACAACAGCAGCTGTCGCACATAACGCTTAATTTCCCTTCCAAAACATGTATGCCAAAAAAGCTCAATTTTTGTGTTCAGCTAGCGAAAGTAACGCAATTTTGCGACAAAATAGAAAGACATGTTGGCGCTCCGCTGCCTGACCTTTGATCGCAAGACGGAAGGAAAGCCAAAAGCGCCACTGAGTGATAAAACATAACATCCCATTGTGACAACGACAAGTATCCTCAGTCGGTCCACAATCGAAATCCCGGTATACATATTGTTTTGGATAGTTTAATATTCTTTAAAAATACACGACAATATCATCCGGGCTTGAGAAAGCAGAGATGACATTACGGTTGCATCATAAGCAACGGTTGCCCGTGTTATTACTCTCCAGTTTCCACAAACTGAAGACGTATGACTTCTTTATGGGAAATGCCGCAGTCAGCAGGAAGAATGCAGTTCATAGGCAATTTACAAGTGCCAGTACGTGCCGCATGTGCTCTTCAAAAGATGCACTTCCTACCAAAAAATATCAGTTTTCTGAGCCTTCATGAAAAATGTTCTGACATTGTACAAATTGTTTTATGAAGGGTAAAGTTTACATAGCACGTGCGTAGTAATTTGCGAACTCAATCCGTTTTTTTTCAGTAACTGTATTCCTGTAAGACTGTAACTTCCGTTGTCTATCGATTGCCCGGCAAAATTAAGCACATTTAATTTTATATTACCGGTATGTTGTAGATGCCTTAAAATGGCGACAAAAAGCGGTTAAAAATCTGCTTGGGAATAATCTCTGTACTTGCTAGCAAATCAACTACTTCACGTTACAAGTAATGAATAGCAAGCTATGCAAAACGTGGTGCTCCGTACTGGAAATTTTGTATCAATTTACCGCAAACGAACAGTACGTAGTAGATTGAAAATAAAAATACTAGAAATGTCAAACGATAATAAAACTTTCACACTATCATAATTTCATTTACAATTAATATCCAGCAATACAAGTTAAATATACCCAAACTACTTCACAATCAGGAAGGGTCCCGGCTGCACAACCCACAACATGGCTTCCCAAGACACCGGCAAATGCATCCCATCCGTATCGTTACGCCATAATGGCCTTCCTCGACTGGACACTGGTCAATCATGCAAGCGGTCCAGCCCGCAACGCATCCTCCGTGCGCCAACCGACAGGCGTTAACTTCGCGAATTCACCGTCAATGTAGTGGACTGCATAATCCAGTCATGAGTGGTACCATGGGGTCTGAACCAACATTCAACGTTGCCGCTTCTTCTAGGTGTTAAGAAATGGAAGTCCATCTGGTACACAATTTTTCGGCCAAAAACGTTTGTAATATTATGGAAATAATATGGTTTTCCACTAAATGCCCAAGCGCGCTTGCTACGTGCAAAATGCGACCAATACGGCTCCTCTGTAGGAGCCCATCTTGTTTCGCCATTTAAACGCCACATGATGCAGTTGGCCAGATTGTCGATGGTGCGTTGCGGTAAGGGGAGCCGAATTGCGCATGAGAAAGAGACAATGTCACCTTCCATTACTGATTGCTGTGGCATGGACTGAGCAAATACTTCCACTGCTCGGGTAATCTGCGGTTTAATACTGAAGCGTTTTAACGAAACAATTTGCTTGTATCCAAAGCGGGTTGATTCTTCCCAGCATACAACTTCTCCTTCCGACTGTAGAGACACACGGACAATAGCAAAAATCCCAACTTGACCCCAGTGAGTTACGTTATAGAACTGATTATCGACCCCGTCATCAACGACGCGTCTCCCTTTGTCGAATATCACTCGGTCGAGATGACTCCAAGACACACCGTGCGTATTTTCTGTGGATGCCTCACAAGTCAGAATGAGACTTTCCCCCGCTCTGGGCTGGTACACTAGATTACCAGGATATGGATCTAAAATTGTTGCGTTTTGATCCATGTGAGAAAAATTCAATGTGATCCTGTCGTCTTTTAGAGTGCTCCAGGACTCTTTAATGATATCATCCACTAAAAACGCACGAGTACATAAATTACGGTACTCGCACATTTAATTCTATGCGCGGTTGGCGTTTAATTCGCGTGCCGTTCAAAGGCTCAACGAATGATTTAGAACAATCATAACAATGCTTAAAATGTTTTTGTTTGTTGAACTACTCAAGCAGTTTTGGCAAGGCGACATTACGCCGAGGATAACTAGTCGCAAGACATTAGGCCACAGACATTTCGCCGCAAGGTCATCTCGTAGCGCGACATGTAGGTGGGAGGATATCACACCGGCAGACATTTCGTCGCAAGGTCGTTTCGGCGCACAGACATATCGTTGCGAGGATGTTTCAGCGGAGAGATATTTCGACAATCAGTTGTACAAAAACTAGGCGTACCAGAACACTCAAGAAACAAAAAAAAACAAAAAATCTAAGAAACCAAAGAAAACCTAAGAAAGGACCTAAGTAAAATGCCTTAGAAATCTAGGAAGACTTAAAATCTGAGAAAAGTTTAGATAAAAACTGAAAAACCTTTAAAAACTAAGCGCGGCGAATTCATTTGCTGCGGAAGTCGCAAGAAAAGTCGCGCGTCGGTTTTGAGTGCGGCGAAATGTCCGGGTGCGGGACAGGGGCTCGGACAGGGTAGGACAGAGCGTAGACGTAGCGGCAGGTCTTACAATTACGACTTTTCTCGGCGGACGTTGAGTCTGGCGTGATAGCTGTTAGCGTTGTTGTTGCAGTAGCTGTGTTAACCATTGAACATCTTGCAGAAGTGCGTCTTTGTACTGCAACAGGACACGTGCTAACCCAGTGTAGAACTGCGCAAAGCAACAGTTGAACACAAATTCGAATAAAAGAAAAGTCATCTAAAGCATTGCGAAGATTAGTGATATACTGTGAGTGTGAGGATTTCGATGTTGCAAAAACATAATGTTTACATAAAAAGGCTTTGCGTGCCATCCAGCAAGTTGTATAAAGAGAGCGGAGCGATCTTCAAAATCTCATACAAGGCATACGACAAGTGTGCAGGGCCTATCGCGCAACACATCTGCATTGTAATATTGCAAACAAATACAGTACCCGCGTGGTTCTCGCCAGGCTTGCAGACTGGCAGTGTGTCATTTTGACGTCACTAACAACAGGGATTTTACGGTGCGCCAACAGGAGAACTACGCATTAGACCTGTTTCTGTTCGTCTGCTGTAATATGGGCGGTATTGTAGTGCGGCGGCCATAGCACTGGCGCCTAATTTAGGAGTAATGTAAATATTTGCATCACACATTTGTAGCCTCGTTTGTAGAGCTTAGTTTGCTGTTAATTTTCATGTATCTGCCGCACTAACAAACAGCATAGTTTGCAAACGCGCGCTGTTTAAAAAGTGCCGAGATGAGCACTTGTTTCTACGCGCCTACGATGACTTCTGGACGTAGCTTGGGCTAACGGCTTCCAGCCGCCACGGGGCGCCATCCGGGCGAGAATCGTATCTGTGGTATTTACTATGGACTGTGGTACGAAGTACAGAATACGAATGAGTGAGATCGAATGAAATACTAATTAAGTGTAGAAAGATTTATGCAGATCCATAGGTTTCTTGGTCATGGTTGGTTGTCAAGTTGCTTGCCGTTGCTATACATTACTCATTTTATTCCCGATTTAATTAAGAGAGCATTATGTAATAATACTAGTAAGAGGAAATGGCTCACCACAATGACACCACGTTTTGCTACTGTCACCACCTTTCACCATGTTGTGCTGTCCGTACTACCTTTTTTTTAATAATTTTTGACATCATCTTTGGCTGTTCTCACCCCTTTATGACACCCTCTTTCGGCTGTTCCCACCTCTTAGTCTTTACGCATGCACACTTTACTTCAATTTATTACCAAAACGTTTCTTTAAAAATGTATAATATTGTTGTACTACTGTCTACTACTAATATTTTGTGCTACTTGTATGTGCCTCGTTGAACAGCATACCGGAAGTATAGCAGGGTACTCACTGCAAGGTACTCATCTGCAAGTACTCACGACATTATACAGTACTTAACAACAGCATCAAAAAACAGAAAGAACAGCACTAAAAAAGAGGCTATAATAAAAATATTTCCTCTAATTTTTCGTGATCCTGTATTGTGCCCATCACGCACATAGTGTTGCCCCTCTTTGGATCTGGATGGAAATCCGCTGCTGGTTAAGAAATCTTTCGCGCGTGGTTGTCCTGTAGCGCCTGCGATAAGGTGTCCTGCTTTGTCGACCAGCTTCTTAGTACCGTCACTCCAAGGTCCATACATTTCGAAAGCAGCGGGCATAAAGTTATACAAGCCCGTCCAACAATTCTTTGACCGCTGTAAGCGCAGCGCATATAAATCGCGCACAGTAATGCAAATACGCATCGTAGTGTAGTGGCAGATATATTTATCAATATTTAACCAACAATAATATATTAGATCACAATTAATCATATTAAACATTAAAATGTATATCACAGATACAGTAACTGCAACACATGCAGATTTGTTGCTTATTTACGTTGAATACGCAGACTCATGTGGCGTGACGTGTCGAAGCACATTAAATGGCTCAAGCCCACGTTTCTTTAAATTCCCGCTTACAGCGGTCAAAGAATTGTTGGACGGGCTTGTATCTTGGCTGAAGGCCTGAAGCCACGCGTACTTTGTGAGCTTTTTCGTTTCGGCCAGCTCCGCTGCGGCGCCGGCGTTGACGACAGTACGGTCAATGTACAGTTTAATGCCGCTAGAGTGTCCACACATGTTACGTCCATTCTGGCAGAAAAACCACCCGTCGTTAAGCAACGAGCAAACTCTTTTGCAATGCCATCGCGTGCCTAGGCCGTCGTCCAGCGGATCGCTTGCACCGATTCCATGTCTACCAAACTCGTCTACCCACTCGCCGCATTTACAGAAGTTCGGGGTGACGATTGGAGCTCCTAACTGAAGTGCGACGCTAGTTTGATAGTCGATCGTTTTTAGAATTTACGTTGACGTTGTGTTTGAATTGAAAGAGTTATAAAAAGTTATAATAATAAGCGCTGATGACCTTCAGATGTTGCTATTACGGCATCCCATCCGGGATTATGCACTGTACTGCAGTGTACAGTAGCAAGCGAGTTAAATCCGAACTCAGCAATTCCCAGCGAATCACCCTTCATCACACTTTCGTCCATCCATACATACCTAGACTACTGTGCTCTGGCTTGGTCGGCACTGGCAGCGTCCGTGGGAAATCAGGCAGAGCTGATGAAACGGCGAGATGCAGCTTTACTACCTTTCTAAGACCATCACCGATGACAGACAACGGGTAGAACTGGGTCTGTACAAACGGCGGGGTATTACTGCAGCATGGTAATGGCTGGCGATCGATGGCGCCAGAAGGAAGCAGTCTGGCTGCACAAGATACGCAATCCGGAAAGCTTTAAATTGCCGGCCTACATTTGTGAGCTGATACCTTTCAAAAAGACCAACGCCCGGTACAACGCAGGGCGTACTGGGTTTGTCCGCCGCCGGGAGAAGCGTATCGGCACCGCCGCAAGGTCACGCATTGGAAAGAGTACCCTAAAGATGAGGCTGAAATTTTTGTTTGATAAAATAACTGGCGGCGGAAAAAGTAATGGCAATGAACATTTCATTTGTGTTTTTGAAAGTACATCTGTGTCTGCTTGAATCTAAAATACTCATTTAACTTTTCTGTTGACCAGACTTGGGAGTGCCTCGAGGGTTTGTCTCCGAAATGAATTAACTAAACTTAACTACGCCAAAAACAATATGTTGTAGTGCAAAACTGAGCATTAATGTTGACGAAAGAAATGCTGGACTACATGGGGTACAAATGATGCAACCATCGAGAAATGTGTCACCAGCCTTCCGACGTTTGCGGCTGTAAATAAAATGCAACGAAGAGGTGGGAATTATCAAAAGAGGTGTGTGAATGCGGTGACAATAGCCGAAAGGTGGCGTTAGAATTCACTTTAAAAGGTTCTTAGTGGTGACAGCCTAAAGATGGTGAGAGTTGGTTAAAATAGCCGAAAAGGGCAGCAAGGTGGTGGGAATAGCCACACCCTGTCATTTTCATAAAAAGGCTTCCAGTTTTGCCCTACAAAGAAAATGAACGTATAGCGTCTAAGTGAACAAAGACTTAAACAAAAATAGTTTCCTTGGTACCCGATTTTGGACTTTTACGTACGGTTCACAAAGAACGTATACTTAAAGTACAACCTATAAAAACCGGCAGTTAGAACTTGCACTAATAGACTTAGATTACAAAAATAATGGCTGACTAAAGGATTTTCATCCGGCTCACCAGTCATTTTCTGTGGTCAACAAAACCAGCAGAATCGTGGTCCGGACTGGCAATACAGCTCCTTCCGCTTTCGTTATACCCTTAATTAAAAGCAACAAAAAGACCTTCTTGCGACTAATGAAATGAAGATCAAGCAGTATTCTTTCCAAACCAACTCTGCGAATATAAAGCAAACGCAATTTCGCTTCAGTCTGGTCTGTCAATGCCCGCCCACGTGCATTTTTCGAGTTAATTTGATTTGAGAAAAACAAAATGGGAATTGCACGGTAGTCAATTGTAAATTCAAAAAAATTTTTGAATTCAAAGACTACTAAATTCAAGAAGTATTCAAATATCCAACAGATTCACAAGTTTTGAAGAGATTTTAAGATATGAGAGGGTCAAAAACCGGAGGCTATATTGATTCCTGAATATTGCCCAGTATATAGTTTCGTGCATGCGGTGAAATTGTTTCATAAACCAAAGCTTTTCTCAAAATTGTCGTTCGACTGCAAAATATTGCATTGTAAACTCATAGTCGGCATAATTCCGCACACTGTGTACGCGCTCTAAACATACCAGTCTATATATTCGAAATACCACCCGAAAAAGGAGTCGAACTCTCGGAAAGTTGCAAATATTGCTTTTACGCAGAATTAGAACGAATCAAGAACTGGTATGCCTTTTTTATGCTCTTAAGGGAAGGAAGTTTTTGATATGCAAGTCTTGCACCAAGCTCTAGCTAAGAAAGTTAGGTAAAGGTCATTAAGAGCGGCCATTTACTCGGTGTCATTTCAAACGCTGTGTAACTGAAGTGTAGTTGTAGAATTAATCAAGTTGATACAGAGTTTTAGCAATCTTCGTTTGCTTTCGCTTTTCCGATTGTGTACGCTGAGCATACGAGTGCGTTGAAAGAAATTTCAAAATAGTAAAGCATCCGCTTTTCTTGCAAGCGGTGTCTAGCGGTATATATTCCATGTCAAATCACATGGAATATTTTAATTTTTTTGGTCAGAAGGGCTGTTCTTCGGGAGGGAGTGCCTACGTGTTTATATTCATTCAACACATTATGACGCATGTTTTAGGATTTGTATTTAAGGGTGAAAGATTGTGTATTGTCAGTTTTTAAGAACTACAAAAGTCTTACGAATAGTTACTGTAGCGTTGAAGATCCTTCCGGTGGCTGCTAGTTAGTCGATTCGCGCAGTGAGAATTTGCATTAATTTTGTCCTACTACATGTACAGGGGTACCGGGCCAAGTTCGGGCAGTTGCGTAAAATTTATTTAAAAAATTACCATTTGCAATTTCTGTTTTCGTTTTTGCATTTTCGACGGAAGCGTAGCGAAGGTCTTCTATGTTCTTCGATTACGGAAAATGTGGTGTCCGTCCGTTGGTCACCGCTATTAAACGCACATGTGCGCAATTGCTTTCAAATGCACAAATGCGCCGTGGCCGTGTATACTCCCGGCCCTTGTGACTGGTAGTATCCGTCCGTCGGTCACCACATATGAAAACGAATGGGTACAGTGGCCGTTTATACTCCCGTTACATACTGAACTTGGGATGTTTGTGCTTCGGTCATCCCCACCAAATGCAAATCTGCACGGTGGTATTTGTTACCAAATGCACACAAGCACGGTGGCCGTATATACTCCGACCACATGAAAAATGTGGTGTCTGTGCGTCGGTCACCGTCACCAAAATGCACATATGGACATATGGTATTTGTTACCGGATGCACATCTGCTCCGTGGGTGGCCGTATGTACTCACACCCCATGTTCTTGGTGGTATCCGTCCGTCGTTACAAAATGGAAAGGGCGCAGTGGCCGTTTATATATAGACTCAGAGCTTGTGATAGCCGTGGTGTTATTTCTTTGGTACCGATGCCCTTTGGTTCTCGTGCTTTCTTTACTAACTGTAAGCATTGTCAGTGACAATGCAGATATTTTGCTAAATATACTTTGGATTATTTAAGTCGCTCGATGATAAAGCACTACCTGATCTGGTGCGGAAGACGTCACACGAACTCGATGTCCGATGTACTGTAATGTATGGCGAAATAAAAGCAGCTAAAATTATACCGTTGCCGTTTTTGTGATAGATAATTTTAAAACTTTTGTCAAACATTGCCGCCTCTATTTGTTACCGGCACAGCCATCCTCTGGCTCAGTAAAACAACCGTCGTATTTGACCCAAATATGTAGCCTTCTTGGTTTTCTAAAATTTGCGACAGTGGCCGCAAGAAATGACCTTCAAAAACTATTGAGTGACCCTCAAAGAGGCAGCCTTTGGCAAGGGTGAACTGAAATGAGAATTATTCACGGTAATCGTGATTTTTGAATTAATCCGTTACCTTTTCATATAAACACCTAAACTGCCGCCAGCATGGACAATGCATTACCAAGACGAATAAAATATCCATCGAAAAAAATAATCCTTATAATAGAAAAATTACTTCAGGTAAAAATTATCTCTGAAACGAGAAGCCTTATTACAGCAACGTGGCCATGTTTGTCTGGCTTTAGGGAACTCATTAACTGTCTGAGATTCGAAAAGTGAGTCCGGTATGAAGAACAATGCTGCCACAGTTAAGGAAACTGACCGGGCAAAATTTACGCAGTTCTGGGAACAACAAAATGTTAACCTGTCTGGGCGGTTTTCCCGGTTATGGATTTTTGCTATTCTTTTTTTATTGTACCTGTGTAAGATGTTTGCTGCAACATCCATTTTACTATTATTTGCTGCTACTCTGCAGAAGATAAAGTACTCTAAAAGTGTTGTAAATACATAGGTATGATAATAAATACTGTAAATACATAGGTATGATAATAAATACTGTAGGTATGATAATAATTGTAAACATCATATAAGCACCCTGCACCGGCAACGGCCTAAATATAAATTGTTTCTCTTACTATATTCCTACTATGCTTCAGCCATGCAGTGCCCGCCAAAAGCGAGTGTACTTTCCTACCGTACCGTACTAGCAGTAACCGTACAGTAGATTTTTTTACTGCAAGTCCAAAGATTACATCCCGATCGAGTTTTTGTGCGTTTATCAAGGTAAAAAGACCCAAAGAGGCGGCGTTCGCCGAGATATAATTGTCACGGCCACAACGGACCACGCTTAGGAAATCGCTTGCGAAACGGTAAAGACAGAAATCTCTTGTTTAAGCACGACGGTAACGGAAGTACACAGCTCAAGGTTGCTTCGATAAAAACGGTTTCCGGCATTCGATAACCCAAAAACCTCTCAATACCATTGGAAGGATCGACTGTTCTCTATATTTAGTTATGAATGGCACAAGTAATTATATGCACTGATCATTGATTTAGTGCATTATGCATATATACAACCTGACTTACACACACCACACTCTTGAGATGTAACATGCTCTTGCACATACAGTACATGCCAGCGTTTTCGACTATGAGTAATAGCTGCCTGCCTTACCGCAGGTAGTGACAGCAGAGCTGACAGTTCGCCCGCTTATTCCAGATATGATACGTGAAAGGTCAGTCCAATATTCGCACTGTGTCAGCCGATTTTAGTACTCAGTTTGGAAATTATATAGCCATCAAATTCATGTGAAGACGAAGAATGAGTCAAGTGACCCCCGAACGCCTTGTTTATGACTATAACGAGCTCAGCAGTGTGCACGCCCGAGTTGTAGTAGAATTGTTACGAGTTCAAAGCAATTTATCCACTTGTAATGCAAAGCTCCTTGCGATCGAACAGCGACTTGACGAAACATCTTCCACTGGTTATTTTATCTTGACCTTTGTCGTTCTGCCGCTGTGTACGGCATTTTTTGCCAACCTTCTAGCGCCGGCTTTTCAACGGTTTATCGATTATTGCATACGGCGATGGCGAAATTCTGGATCTACCACTAATCAGCTGATTATGATAATTGATATTGCAATGGCTGACCCGGAATTCGCTTTAATGGTTGATGACACTTACCATTATTTTGTATGTGCGACGCGTGAAGCGACACCTGGTAAGCGTCTTTGTTGGTCATACTTAACTTGTAAGGCGGATTTCAGTACAGGCAACCCCACTGGGGGCGGGATTTGCAATGACGAAAGCGCTAGAGTAGCGCAGATTGCCGAAGAACAATGTAAAAGTCAGAGATTTTCAAGTTTTTCAAAACTTATTTGTGTATCTTTAGTCGTTTGCACTCTTTTATTTTGGAATACTCAGTTCTCAGTTGGAATTTTTTTGATATATAAAATATGCAATAAGAAGAGGTACATGATTTAGAACTGTGCGGCAAGTCGCAAAAGCGGCTGTTGGCAACTTGGTTTTTACGGGTACTTCTATACGGCAGAATTATTGCACGAGTTGGTTTTATTATTATTGCACGAGTTGGTTTTATTGATTTATTCCAACCAAACATTTCAAAATCTGTTAAAAAAATTAAGCAGATGAAACTGAACAACATGCAAAATTAAATAATTAATTTATGCTAATTTACTTGGAGAATACCGAGGTATAATCACGCATCGATGATTTAATATGAACATTTACACACAGTGCCACTCTGCATTCGTATGTGGAAAATATTAAAAAATAGTGGGAAATTGATTTGAAGTCAAGCATGTTACATGTTTTAGGGTTTTTTTATTTATAAAAATAGAGAAAGTTAGTACGCATATTTTGCAGTTCGAATCCCATTCAGCAGAAATAGAAAAAGTGAGAAAACCAATTTTCCGCATCCTTTTACTAGAGCCGGGCTAATATGCGAGCTATTCTAGTGATGACGTAACGAGCCACTGATATTGCCTTTATTGAGACCTGCCCTGCTATACTCTGTATTCTATTCATTGTTCACGGAATCACGATTTTGTCTTTTTTCTCTTTGACCAACCAGCTGAAACAATTGTGAGCATGCATACGGAAAGTGTCACCCCGGTAATGGCTCAGTGGAACAATGGCCATGGGGAGGCGCGACCGATATCACGGCCCTCAGTCCCCAAAACGACATTGGAGATTATAAAAAAAACGGCACAAGAGCAAGAGTCCCTCCGGACAATTCTGGTGACAGCTCAGGTGCTGTACAAATGGTGCCAAATCGCCTCTTCTGGTAAGCCAACTTTCGTAGCAGTAAACGTGAAAAAAGGTTCCACAAAATTCGGTGTGACCTTATGGGTATAAAAACATGGTGCGCGCCATATCCTTAATGAAATTCCATGCTCCACAAAATGATTTTCTAATAATAATTTAATATTTAATAATAATGTGGCTGACTTTTTTAATGCATACATACACATTAGAATGACCGTCTAAGCAGGGCGCAATCCGAGGGAAACCGAGAAACGGCTGAAAAAGGCGCCGATGGGGGAATCGAACCCCGGCTACGTCGTTAGATCCGCGTAGGCAGTACCACTGCACCACGGCGCAATACGTTGAAATCCTTTGAAAGACTTTATCGCTGTACGTGAGCCGCTTCTCCGCTCACAACCGTAACTTAATTGCGCAGAATCTTAGTCTATCTTCTACCAACAACTTGAATCAGCGCCGAAAATTCATTTATGCAACACAAATGCTACCATTCCAGAAAGATTCTGTGTGAATTCCTTCTAAGAAAACGCAATAATAAAGAAAACCTGGCGCACTTTGGTAAATTTATACGGTCTTTTTATACGGAATTTATGCGCGCTGCTTTTCGTACGGCTACATAAGGGAACAGCTAGCTGTTTCGTCCCACTGCTACAGGCCTGCGGTTTTACTACGACAGCAAGGTTCCTTGATTCCTACGACAAAATTTTACTAACATCCAAATAATCTACTCTAGTAGTAGTCTAAAATCTTAACCTGGAACGAACTGTCAGAATCAGGGACATAAAATATACGACCGGCTGCTACACAGAATCCAGTCACACTAGCGGCCGTACTACAAATACCTTTAAGTTTTATCTATTTGTATGCGTACATTGCAAATAGTAAGTGAAATTACTTGCCTGTACAGTAAATATTCTGTTTTTGAAAAAATACCATCTTTATTCAAACATTTTACATAACTTTCGGTGATTCAGCAGGCTGTAAAATACATAAAATTGTTCCAAATATTATAATATATAAAGTATCAACTCGCAATTTATGGTGGATTTTTTCTTTGCTGTGACGTAGCCTTGACAGTAATAATTTTTACGGTGTCGCCATATACAATAATATCCCGTATACGTATACCGGCATACACGACACAAAGTAAGATTTGGCAGCTCTGCATCATGTCAAAAAGAACTGTCAACCTGACATCAGGATACAAGTATTCTGGTACAAATACATAATGACATTGCTAATTAAAAGATTGTATTTATTTGAAACAATTTTAGACCATGTTGAATGCTGTTTAATGAACTATGCCAAACCTTTTCATACACAACAGAAGTACTCCCCGTACCATAGTGAACGTTCATCAAAAGTTTTTACATTTGTCTGTACAGGAAGCTTGCCTACCATTACCGCTTTTACGCGGACATACGGCCGTGCCCTAAAGGAACTGAATGCGCGAATTGCGCGACCGTGAATGCTGATCTACAAATTAATATTGTCTCTTTACCTGGCTTTAAACAGTCTTTGGTTTCATTTTATTTGGTTCTATTTATTTGATTTTATTTGGTTTTTTTATCTTTGGTTTTATTTAAAATTAAAGATTATAAATTATTTTTAATTATGGTTTTACAGACAGATACGTCTGGCACTTGTGGAGTTTTTAAATATTTATTATATATTAATCGTTTTAATTCGTTTACGTTAACGGTAAAGCTATATAAGCCGAATGACTACATGATCAGCGAAGCGTTATCGATCGACTGAAGTTATTAATATTGCCGCTTTAATAGTTATTTGTCACCTTAAACAATTGCATATTAAGCGCTAGTTACATATGGTTAATCATTATATGCTAATTTTCTGTTGACACACTTAGTTTTTATTACTGTTTTGCATCTATAAATATATGCTGCTTCAACCAGCTGTTCCCGGTGTTAATTCAAACTTATAGCATATTATAAGCGCTGCGACGCTGCCAAAAGGGGGCTCTTCTCATTGGATTTTTAGTTGATTAAAGTCATTTCTCATCAGTTTTTGTTTGTTGCGAGTCTTTTAGTATCATCCATCTGCGTTACATAAAACCACTTGCAACAGTACTTCTACCGACTGCGTTGACTGAAAATGGTCGTTTCTACTTAACCTACATATCTACCTAGAGCAGCGATAACATTTTCGTTGTTTCCTGCAAAATTACTGACGGGGTGGCGATAGAACTCATATTTACAGGTATCACGTATCTGTCGATTGAGTCATTTGCGTCAAAGTCGTTAATTTTTGCGATTCAGTTCTCTTATTCGTATACAATTGTCTGGCACAATAACTAATGATACGAAAGAATAACCCGGCTCAAATCAAGCTAATTTAAAGCACACCGGACAGAATAGAATCCGCTTGGGTGTTTGAAATTAAACGGGAGCGGCTTTAGAAAAAACGAATAGTATCTGATCGGGTTTCGACTATGTCATTCGGAATATAATATTCCCATACCTGGCAATAGATGACTAACAATAAGATGAGTTGCCAGAGCTCGTGACGTCACGAACCGGAAAAAAAGCGGAACCGTGGAAAAACCGACAGCGAAATTACCCGAAGCGCCAACAGAAATAATCAACTGCTCCAAATGTAGGCATTTTTTAACCGGAAATGAGAGACAGCAAGGGTTACTGGAAAAATCGCTTATAGCTATAACTTTGGTGCTGTAGAAATCTGTGCTTTTACGTTCCTCTTATGCAAATTATCCCAGTATTTTAATTATTTTGGCACAATTCGCTTGTCAAAACTCAGCTCTGAAAGCAAGCAAATAAAGGTACGAACATGGGCCGTTTAGCGTTGCGACATACGGGCGAAATCGTTTCCGGTCCATCTATTTTTTTCACGCGATCAGAGATCCCCTGTGGCAACTCATCTACAGATAATTATATAGATCTGAATCTGTATTAATGTTTTTGTAAGATCGGTGCTTACTTACAGTTGCGTGCTTAAGTGTAAGATCATAAATACCTAATACCGCTAGAAGTATATGATTATAACAAATTATATTACAGTATTTACTTTTTTGGAAGGTCGGACCAGTTAGATAATATATATTAAGCATACCAAACTACGAAACGTGTATTACAAAGCGGATGAACAAGTGTTGAATAAAGTCATTTTATGAGTATGCCGCTACGTATATACGCTTCGATTATGCAGTGTCCGCAAAAAAAGGAGCGTCTTCCGCTACGCTCTCTTTTAATGTATGTAGCATTAAAGGTCATTTTAAGTTACCAGTAAATTTTCAGTTGCGGACAGAACAACAGTTAATCAAAGACGCCTCCTCGACTAGTATAATTACCGAAGCTAATAGTATAATTACCGAAGCTAAGAAAACATGGTATCTCGATCTTCCGCTGGCAGCTTTCTTATCGAAAAATACCTCTCGCACTAGGGGATATTTTTCATTTTTACTAATACGGATTCTGTTACAATAACCACCAACTTCGTAGCGATTTAGGATTAACGTTATCTCCCCAACCGAATTTTGCGCACACGAACGATTTTCACGGTAACGTACGACAATGTTCGCGTTAAAATCATTTGGCTATACAATGTCAGAAATCAACGAAACGCTTTTTTGGGGTGCACGACAACGAAAATTTTTGTGCAGTTTGGTGCCATGTACCCGGTCACGGTCAATTCCTTAACAACAGCTATCACGGCGCTGGTGTACTATTGCGGCTGCTTCCTGTCTGGGACAAGCTGATAAATTTGAACACCTTCAGCTGATTCTAATCAAATCAGAGCTCAAAGTTAACACTTAACGTACACCACTACAGAGAGATACAGTGCAGCTGCGTAATGGCCATTATGGCAAATACAAACAGCTATCTGACGGTACAACATCCGTCTGCAGCGATCGATCGACATTCAGTAGCTGCACCAGTGTCTGGAATGAGCGCACGCTGCTGAACAGGTTTCCTTTCTGTTTTTCTGCAAAACAGCGAGCTGACTGCTGCTACCGAATAATAAATTATGCGGTGGAAATATGTGGGTCGGGTGCTGGTGGCAGGCATTATCGCGTTTATTTTTTTCATCACCGTGCCATGGCAGTTCTTCGGGCCGGTACAGTTTGGCTTCTTCATGGACGAAGTGCTCGGGCAGCGGGTGACGGCGGCCAGGCGATTGGCTCCCGTGGGCCAGTGCCCCGGGGATTTCGCCGACTGGCCGGGGAATTTCGTCTATGTAACGGTGAAGACCACGGCGGCCAACCATGCCAACCGGATTAAATGGCAGATGCAGACGTGGGTTCCGCTGGCGCTATCCATCCGCGGGAAAAACAACGAGAGCCTGGTCAAGGTTAGTGCAGCTGGTATAGTGTACATGCAGTTGGTGCAGTGCACATTCATTGAAAGTCTGCTTGCTCTGTTTATCTTGCAACGATGACAAGGAAATGCTCATGAGCATAGATATTATTTTGATTATGTATTTCGAAAATATTTGCCGATCAATTCAAATATAATAATCACGCACCTAATTCGGTTAATAAGAATTGTGAAAATCTGAACGCTGTTGTTGTTTCAATAGCTTTGTAATCTAGTAAACACGTCCCGTAATTCACGTCAACAGAGTTGCGATTTTACACGCTGTTTCTACCGTTGATTTTCGCACTTAAGCTTTTAAGCCATATTTTAAATCTCGCGCCTCATAGTACTCCACGCCAGAGCAAAGATTCTAATATAGATATAGTCTAATACAGATATAGATAATCGTATTATGTACAGTATGAATATGGTTGACATTAAGTGCAGTAACTTCATTTACTTCAAGTATCAATACTTGTGTATTGACTACAATATATATATATATACCTGGTATACGGGATTCTTTAAGGTTTCCCTTGTTTCGGATGCGGTGGACTCTTTACACAACATTAACGTTGGTAAGTCGATTTTGCTGCGTTTAGTAAGTAGACACAATAGGTACCTGGTTTTTCCTCCGATGTGTACCGCTAATGTTGTCGGTTGATGCATAAATCTTTGTGAGGGTAATTTTGCGGTAATTTTTCGATATGAGTTAACAATATCTTTGCTGCATGTGACCAGTTTTGAGAAAATGTAATTTGTCATTTAGTAAAATTATAAGCTTTTGTGCATGTTTTTAGGTGGACGAATGGTAAAGACCAGCTGTCCCAGTTCCCATAACAAGTAATCAAATCTACTTTTGTTCCTGCTGCGATTCCTTGCTGACTTCCGTATACAATATAAAATCCTCTGCTTAAATTCCGTATTTTCAGAACCGATCTGTGCTGCAAAATGGCCGCGGAATTTGATCTGTACCTAGCCGAGAAGAAGTCTTCACAGTTAGTATTCTTTAAACGAATACTTGAGTCTAATTTCAAAAATGTTAACGTCTTTTCGTCAATAGACTCTCACGAGCACTTTGCAATTATAAAACCTTCGCAGTTAATCAGAATAAATGACATTACGGGTACGGATGCAGGTGGTTTTGCCATGTGGATGACGACAACTACGTAAACATCTTTAATCTGCTAAAACACCTGCGAAAACTGGACTCCAGCGTGCCGCTGTACATAGGAAAAAGCTCGAGAGGCCCAACAAAACTAAAAGATTCTTTATCTGTGCTACCGCTGCCTATATGGGGACGGGTAAATACAACTATAAGGAATTTTTTGTATTGTACATTTCGATACAAATTTTTCTTTTTTATGTAAACACCAGAAAGGTGTGTAGAATTAGATACACAGGGGCCAATTTACATTAATTACTTACCTTCTCTCTCCCGATCCGAAGGCATGATTTCGCGCGATCGTGCGGCGAGCAGAAACGGATACAGATTTCGAGCACCCAGCGGATCGCTTGGCGATTGACCAAAACTGATTAATTCAAAATGGCTATAACTTTTTTCCAGCTATCATACGCGGCAACTTTTTGGTATCAAAAATCTTCCCAAATGTTTCTTCATCTTTTGACGCCTTGGTTTGCAAACTTTATCCAGAACGAGATCCCATATTACCAGGATCTGGTTCTGGATCAAATCTCCTGTTATTGCAGGATCTGGTTCATGAGATATACCAACCAAAGCTTCAAAAGATGAAGAAAAATTTGGGAAGATTTTCGATACCAAAGCTGTTGTCGCGCATAATGGCGCATAATGGCTGAACAAAGTTATGGCCATTTTGAATTAATCATTTTTGGTCAATCGCCAAGCGATCCGCTGGGTGCTCGAAATCTGTATCCGTTTCTGCTCGCTGCACGATCGCGCGAAATCATGCCTTCGGGTCGGATCTTGTTTTTACACCTCCCGAGATCGTTATGCAAAATAGATCTTTCGCCTTTAATTTCTGCGTATTGTAGGCCACAACGCCGTATATAACATTCAGCTTCGCTACCGGTGGAGCTGGCTTCTGTTTAAGTTCCGTTGCGGTACGCCGAATTAAATCAAAAATCAGCAAACAGTATGGAGGAGCAGGATTGGAGGCATTGTGCCGGAAGATGTCGGGTTTAGCCGATGATGTGGCTATTGGATATATTACCGGTAATTTTTCCAGCTTGCATTCTTCTGATTTTGTACGAACATTCTTTCCGTAAAAATACTTAAAGTTGTTCCTCAAAATTTTGTTCCCTCTTTGTATTTTAATTTTGCCAGTATTTTGTTTTGATATTTTTGTTCTTGTGCTCCGATATTTAGTTTTATTATTTATCGAAGTATTTTGCAGATAGGTATTATAACACCAGAGAAAATCTGCAAAGATGCGTTTAAATTCCGATGCATTAATAATTTTATTTTGATTACCTTCCTGGGTGATTTTTGCTTTCGAATTTGTAGTACTCTGTATTTCATTACCGAAGTGTTTCCAGTTTTGGTTTTACCATGCAACAGTATACGCGATGTTGGTTTTCAGGTTATTACAACATTACACTGATGCAGATGCCGCAATTCCATTCCCATTTGGAGAAGTTGTCGACGCTGTCCACACAAGATATTCGAGAAGCGGTAAGCCACTGTAAATTACTAACAATAAAATTAGCTATAGTACGTAGTAACGTGGTGCTTTGGCGTGAAAGTGAGGCAAACTCCATTGTACAAATAACTGGGATGTCCAGTTTCTAATACAAGAAAGATCTCTGCAAGAGAACATGCAAAGTGTTAATGTGGTTCCATTAATTTTTTTAAGGTTACTCTTAGCTATACAAAATATCGGAGTTACGAAAACACCGTCTCTCTTCCACCGGACGTTCTCCTGCCAAAGAACACCGATCCCACAAGGTTTGTGGATTTTTTCAATTGTAATCACTACAAATTTTGCAATAATTCAGTGATAGATAAACAAATTAAAGGGTTGAATTAGCGGAAGCTCAATTCAGGCTGCAGTTTGATTTATTAATATAGGTTTTTATCGGCGCATAAATTTTTGCGAGCGCCATGTTGACCGGTACGGATTCAAGCACGATGCAGCGTTGACATTTTTGCCAATCCAAAGAAATTGTGATCTTTTCTGTCGGTTTTTTGTTCCTTTCCGCCAATCTGGAGTGCCTTTTAAAAGATCAGTGTGATTGCTCTTTTACTCTCATTTAAGCAAATCAAAATTACTCAGAACGCGTCAGAATGCCCAGATGATAAAATCGGTTTGCCGTGTTACTGCTCATAAATTATTGTACTTTGCACTGCTGGCATGCAATACTACTATAGCGAAGTTTGTTGCAGTTCGATCAACTGCTTAAATCCAGCAGATAATTCCGGTAAAAAAAGTTACTGAATAAAAGCTGATTTATTAGGACGAATCACAAAACAATGCACGCAAAATAAAACTAAAGAACAAATTTTCCAAAATTATCGGTTGGCACAAAAATCAGCGGCTGGTATCACCTAAAAGTTTTGTTTATTTATTGTAATGCTATGAATTACCCAATATTACGTGCATAATTTACAGCGAAACCATACTGTACCTGTGTGGCAGAATACTAGCCGAGCACAATTAAATGGTAAATCGAAATTCGTAAATAGTGACCAACTTTGAACTGCTTAATCGGCTCAGTAATCCAGTAAGAAATTCACGCCGGCAGAAACCAAAAACCGGCAGTTTCGTTTTGCTGTGCGCAATGGATGATAAATCTTTCAAGCAGAAATTCAAGAACATTCCAGTCAGCCAGAACACATCACTTTATGTGCCGGGCCCATTACCATTGCCTTAGTATAACGGCACATGCATAATACCGTACGAATGGCAATGCATACAAACACCAACTGCGCAGCACCCAGAGAAATGCGTTGCTAAATTTAGACAAACTTTAAAAATATAACTTTGACTCGTAAGAGAAGTTTTTCCGCTGATCCGTGATGATAATATTATACAAAAGTGTACTTCCCCTCTTCTGGAGCGCGCATGCCTCGTATTTTCTGTGTATGTGTTGACGGTACAACGTATACTGCTCACACAGCGAACACGGCTATCGAGAAAAGGCGGATGTGGAAGCGAAATTTACCCAAACGATTCTTTTACGATCACTTGGTGTGTTTGCCAGTAGTCTCTCTCTCTTTCACTCGACAGCTTTTCCTCCCACATCGTGCATGGAACTTCTTTCCACTTGTTTTGGCATAAACACGTCCATTTTTCTTGTTTGTTCTTATTAGTTGATTCGTGTGTGTGTGTGTTTATCTTCTTAAAGCGCATTGTACAAAAAGGTCACTGTGATAGTGTCAGTTGGAAAATAGATTTGTCGTGTGTTCCCGTGTATAATCATGGCGGATAAGGGAAAGAAACCGTTTGTCTCTCCCGTGGGAGCCAAGAACGTGGCTGCCGCCAAGGCAGCATGGGGCGGGGCTGCTCCGCCCGCTACTGCCGCTAAGGCGGAACCGGCGAAACCCGAGCCGGCGTCTAAAACTGCGGCTGCCAATGGGGAGAAGAAGGAGAATGCCCCCGCTGCTGATCCCAAAGCCAAAACTGCCGCAGCAGCGCCTGCTACAGCGGGAAAAGGCGCACCGGCAGCAAAAGAGGTACAGTAAGGAAAATTCATAAGCCAATTCAGGAAACGAACGTAACAAAAACTGATACAACTTTTGTAGAAAGATACTGATTAATTTTGTAATAATTGAGAATTCCTGTGGTTAGTCGTATGTACAAATCGTGTTCTGCTTGAGGTATTTGAATCATCCTTTCTTAGATATTTTTCGAATTTTCCGGCCCCAGAAACTTTTAAGTGTTCTTAGTTGTCGACTTTTCAGGCACTATACACGAACATAACTGGAAAAAATATGAAACTTGTAGTATAGTGGCGGGGCAACGGGGGCATCCGACACATTTCCATCTCAGCCAGATAAAGGAAAAATTAAGTAAAAGGATTTCCCAAATATCGTTATTGTTGTAATTTGTTATTCTAAAAATGACATCTTTTATATAAAAATAATACGAAAACTGTTAGTTCTGTTGTTGCTTAAAGACAATATTTTGCACAATGTTGTTATTCCTGCTGGCATATCAATGCGTGCACTACGCAGTCCTTCAAGTACAGAGTACATCAAACGTAAAAAATGTACAACATTTTGATATAAGAACGGCTTTTAGCGTTTTCCGTCTACCGAAAAGTTATTTTGGAGCAATTATAGCACAGTCGAGGGTTGTGTCATTGTTTACGCTCACGGAAGCTTATTTGAGTTGGACCGTATGAGCAATAAGCATGCATATTATAGCGCGCGTCTCGAAATGGCCCGGACGTTTCCATTTCCTCATGGATTTCTTGACAGCTCGTATCACGGATAAAAAGTTTTCGTGACGCTTCTGAATTTTTTTATTATCTGAATTTCTACTGTCGGCCTGTTATTTACGCCCCAGTTTTAACACTAGCTTAGGGCCAAAGGGTTTGTTGGAGATATTATAATTCGTAATAATCATGTTAATTTAGGGAAGATTCATGTCTGTTGTGTAGGTGAAGTATAAGCAAACATTTCTATGTTAAAACCGCCGAATGTGACCGACATAGGTAATTAACTGAATTTTGATAATAAATTAATAAATTGTAATGGTTTTCTAGTGATTCCTTTAAAAAATTACACGACCACTGTACTCAGCCTTGTAAATCCATTATATAGAGCTGGCTTTGGAAACCAAAACTGTTAGACGACTTTGATTGCAAGCTACTTAATTACATTCAGAAGCACATATAATTTTTGTATACTAAAAAACATTTTTTTACCGTTACGTCATAGATGATTTCCGTAAAAAGCTCCGTGAATGCGCTAAAGCATTATGATAATATACACAATGCTGATTTGTAGCCGGTAAAGGAAGAACCGCCTGCAGCCGCCGCCGCTCCCCCTAAACCGTTGCACACGACAACAAACACGCGTAAACAACGAGATTCAGATGAATCATCGGAAGCATCATCTGACGAGTCCGACTATTCTGATTCCGAATCCGAATCGGAGCGGGTCAAAGCCAAAAAGATAGATGTTGGCGTCAGCCTTTCCGCCATTGTACGTTCTGTGCATCAGTGTATCATGTAAACTAGTATACAGTTCTGGGTACTGTGAACTGTAATGTCGTCAGGCGACAGCTGATGACGATCAAACCCAAGTTATGTTGAGCATTTATGGCAGTTGAGAGCGCTCATCGGTATATACTGTACACAACTAATGGCAAAATGATATGGCGTTTGTTTTCTTCCCTAGAAAGCTGCCTTTCAGCAAGATAATCAAGCCAGACAGCAGATCAAAAAAGGTTATGATGCAGAAGAGTTTAAGCGTGAGGTCAAAGAAGCCACGGCTGCTACGCAAGAATGCGGTAAGGATTTAGGCTTGGCTAGGTTAAATAAACCAGTTTAAAATTAGCGAATTAGTAAATTACTATAGCTCCTACTACCCGTATTGTAATTTGATTAACTAATACGTTTACGATAAATTTTCTTCTATACAGATGAATTAAGTTATGCATATTTAATGCGTCGAATGATTTTGACCTTGACTTCGTTGGAGAAATAAACAGCCGTTTTTTTTAAAAATTAAACCGTACCGTTGTTCAAAGAACTTGCAGGTACTGAACAGATTGAACGACGGTTCATCGATTTGCATGTATGTACGTAGTGAGTTGTCTATCTTTGTCGTATTTTTTGCAGTTGCGGCTGAAAATGAGCCGGAAGCGACAGCTTCGGACGTTATCAGAGGCGAGTTCATGATAGGCACAACACGATTATAATTACTGAGTCCGCACGTGCATGTATTGTAGCCACAGTTATATTACCTTATGTGTAGTTTAATACAAACCATAATATTCTTATCATTACTTTTTGCCATTTAGGCGCCGTTCAGAGTGACCTCGGTCTGGATATCGTAAAGCAAGCCAACATTAAGGGAACAAAAAACCGTTTCGAACAGGGACTAGTAAACAACGATAACCAGCACGAAGAGAAGGCACGGTTTAAAAATTTAAAAATTATTAGGATGAAAATTATTATAATTTCAAGTTTTCAATCTATGTAACCAAGTTTGACGTTCGTTTATTTCTTTCCTGCAGGATGAACTGAAGGAGCTCAAAAACCGCAGTGCAGTATCGGGAGTCAACGCCAAATGGGAAAAACCGGTTTGTCTCACATCGAATCGAACATTCAATATCTTATAATTTGGTCACAGTCAAAATTACAGATTAAGTATATGCATATTCTTTAGCTATGAAAAAATTGTGGCTAAATAAATTCACGTGCACAATTATGTACTTTTTATTTATAGTTTATATGAACAAGGTTTATAAAATATTGTACCATTGTAAATTATTCAGAGTGGTAAAGCTGATATAATAATGCATAGATAGTAATTGGCGTACGTTGCAGGAAGAATTATTATCCAACGCAGAACAGAAACAAAACGACCAGGACATTGAGGTTGCCGCGTGTAAAGCCCGTAAAATGAAGGAGAAATTCGAAAGGAAAGCCAAGAAGGAGGAGAAGAAGAGCAAAACTCCCAAGCCAAAATCGCGAACGGTAAGTTGCCGGCTACATTTTTATAAGTAATAAGAAAAGCACACTGCGATGCTGACAAAATAACGAGTATTACTTCATTTCACAAGCATTTTGGATCGACCGCGTTAAAAGCGGTTATCAAGTTAACACTTGGTTTTAATTAAACACTTTAACGTTATTTACTAAATATATTACCGGACCGACTATAATTTTTAATAATTGCCCCTTTAGAACTCGATTGCTACCACCCGGTTTTTGTTTTAACTGACATGACTGTGCTTCACGAGTTTGTACGTGCATCGTTACCGAAAATCTAATTTGTCTGCCGTTGACGCACAATTTCACTAATAAACTAAACTTAATTCTGGAACTGACTACATAGTATTGCGTGAATTTATGTGTCGAGAATTATTAATAACAAGTTAAACTAACTTGTAGGAGCCTGATAACAATGCCGCAGCTGCATCAGCTCAACGGCCATATTTGCAGCGGTCACAAGAAATGACCGACCGGGTGGTAGCAGAACTCGAGCTGGTTGAAATGAAACGCATTATTTACAAATGAGTTCACTGTAAGTTGGCAATCTTTTTTATAACTTAAGGAGCTTATTGACTAAATGTTAAAACGTTCCATAAATTAAAAAAAACTACTTTATTAATTATTACTTTGAAGCAATGATAATAAATTAGTATTCCGCACTTGTGTAACGGTTCCCTCAAGATCTCTACGTTGCAGAGTGTTCAGGCCGATCATCATGAATGAAATGCATTGGCTAAAAATGGATTCCATAACGACGTCTGGCAGAATTGAATTATCAGGATTGTTCATGTTATGCTCTTGATTACGACATTTTACCGGAACTATTTCTGCGTTGCTTAACGAAATATATGCTGTGTAATCTGTGCTTATTTTCTATTAACATAAGCTTTTTCCGCGGTACATTGCTCCGTTATGTAAGGCGCGACATGTCCCGGTGTTATTTTGGATATGTCTGACTTGTTAATGGATCGCGTTGCCGGTCACGTTCTGTGTCTTGTACGATTTATTGGATTACTCTTTCTCACATCTGAAAAATGTTGCAGTAAAAGCGGTACCAGAAATTATTGATTTAGCATCGTATCGAAGTTTACTGTAAAAGAGTAAAATCCCTTACGGAATATTATTTCTAAAACTTTTGCCACCTTTATATATTCCTGTCAGGTTCACATTCGAGCACCTCTGTACATGCAAAGTTTCTAATAAACGCCATCCTATATCATCCCTACTAGCAGTATTTACCAGGCAACAATTAATACACCAAGGCAAAAATGAGAAAAATTCTTTCTGACAAACATCTTTTGTTAGAATGGTCAAATACGACTCGTACTTCGGTAGATACATTTGAGCAATAGTCAATAACTCAGTTACTTTTGCAGATTTGCAGAACAATAGAATCGACTGCAGTTACAGTATTTTGGGCCCCGTACGTCAGTACGGAACTTTTTGGATTGCTTTATGCTTTTAAATTATACTTAATTGTAGTAAGTACTTTTTCACCACAGGAAAAATCCAAGAACACTATGTATGGCAAATAACTGCAACCATACTTTATAAGTAGGTTTCTCCAGTTATATTGTAAAAAGGGGAAACAGGACATATATAACATGTTATATATGTATAACATCACCACAATTGTTAATAAAGGCACTATAAAGCAAACATTGACCTCCGACTCCGATATTTACTTTGTGCATTGGCCATCTCAGTCGCTAACATGAACGATAAGGTCATATCATGCAGCAACCGTAGGTTCTTTCGTCATTTTTGCAAGATTAGATTGCATATTGTTGCGCTCGTATAATTATTCGCAACAAAAAAATTTCAGTAGTAAGTACACTGAATGCTATATAAAGAGTTAAAGACGTTGCAAATGTTGCAGATCGGTATAGCTTCTCAAAAACTCCTGACATGTCACCTCCCTCTCCCCTGCTTGTAGCGGAAAAGACGAAACGCTGTGCAAAATGCAAACATGTATTGTACTCGTACCTGTTTGTGTCCTCTTATCAACGGGGCCATCCTGTCTGATAAGCGCGCCATTTATCTCTGATAACCTTGGGTGCGCTGTTTAAATATCTCGCAAAATCGGACCAAACCCCCGTAGCAAGGCAATAGATAGCACTCTATCAGTTAAAAGAACGCGAAAGCCAGTGAATCAACCGAAAAACTGAATCTTTCAATATTTACTATCAGTCGGTATTTTGGCCTTACGCGATGATGCCTGACAAAGAGAGACCTTTTCTATGCAGTTACAGAGCTCTGTTTTTAATAATTACTATTCTTTTACTGAATTATTTCCCTTGTACTGGTGCACAAAGCGGAGCAGTCTATTTCCCGGGCCCGGGAAATGTCGGTATCACAGGGGAAACATGTTGCTGCAAGAATGGCGCATGTGGTTATGCTTATTACGGCCTGCGCTATGGGACTGCACAACGTTTTTATGTGCGTCACCGCGATTGCGTTCGTTTTGACCTTTTGATAGTGCTGTATCCAATAATCATACCTCGTTCAATTGCAGCATGCAACCGTAAATTCTGATTTCGCCTATTTGAAAAACGCAACCAGACCGCAACTGGGTATGGTTTGTCCACAAAATGCTACACTGCCTGTGCAAGGAATGGGCGGAAAAATCATGTCGGAAGATTGCCTGTTCTTGGACATTTACGTTCCACCGGTTACTACAGCGAATTCGACTTCCGGTTCTTCTTCTAGGCAACCATTACCCGTACTTATATATATTCATGGCGGAGAGCTACAAGGTTCACTACGTTGAAATGCTGACAGAATTTACTATTCATAATGACACTACAAAATTAAACTATTAACCAACGTTACGTTTTGCGAATAGTGGGTACAAAAGATCTCTACAATGGGTCATCTCTAGCCGCGGACATCAACGCCATTGTAGTAGTCATTAATTATCGTGTGGGCGCTTTTGGTAAGAATAAAAATTAAGTAAAAAGCATAATATTTAAATAAATATTATAAATATATATATACAAGCCCAGCACGGATGAATACTGTCTTAGGATTTCGAGCATGTTAAAAGGTTAACTGTATATGTATTAAATAATGGCACGATGTTTATTACAATAAGGAGGCACGAACAAAATAAACAGGCGTGAGCAAAACCTGTTATTTTTGCTAATTCGCAGTTCGCTAATTTCCAATGACAATTCGATATAATAACACATAGTAACAATCTGGGAATTTACAAACAGCCTATGTTAAGATAATGGCCACCATGGTAACAAGCTTTTGAGTGACCACTGGACTGTAGGGATTGGGCTTTCCAGAAATTTGAAGATGCAGGATTACTCTCGACACTGAGAGGATTCTGTAGAACTTTAGAGCGTGCAGATTGGATGTGTAGAACGGGAGAACATTGAGTACAACGGCAAAGTGTCGAGGACCCTTGTTACTTAGTTAGTATTCATATAATAAAATTAATAATATACACCGTATTTAACGGTTGGTGGCTTGGTGCCATCCCCAAGATTCAACAACATATGCCCATTTTTATTAAACAACGCTTTTCCATAAGGGAGTATGTGTGACAGTTAAGTACGGAAGGCCATTATTCCCATTAACTGTCGTTCGGTTATAGGTTTCTTACGTACTTCCCCCAAATACCAACAAGGGAACTATGGGCTGGGAGACTGTAAGTTAGCCATTACATGGGTTTCATCGCAAATTCATCTTTTTGGTGGTAACGCAAGCGCCATGACCGTGATGGGAGAGGGCGCCGGAGCGGCTTTATTGTCAACACTGCTGTTGACCTCACGACCGTCACCGCCGTCGGCAGGTCACGGAATGGCTGGTTTCCTCTAAATCTCCTCAAATTATGTGCAACATCAAACAAGTTTTATGTGAACAGCTTTATTTCGCTCGGCGATTATGCTCGGGGGCAGTGTGCTGAGTGATTCTCTGTACCGACCAGACCCGGAACATGACACTTTTGAGCTGGCCAGACGAACGGGCCACAGCGTGAACAGTCAGACTTCAGTTGCCTATGTGGCCTACCAGATGTTCCGTTATAAAAAATTCTCGGAAATTATCAGATATGCCGTCTGGAATGTCAGCGAACCGGTATGGTTAGGAAGAATTCAAGGGTGACCTTTTATAGTATATAACGTGTTGTATCGATTATATGCCTTCTGTAGCGGATTTCGGTAACAACCGGTCAGCTTCAAAATCCCGTATAATATATAAAAACGGAATGATAAGGGTTTCACTGAATTGTAAACTACCGTGATGTAACTGTGATGTTTTCCAGACAGTACCGTACGGTCTTGTAATCGACAAGAGCTTCCTAATCGACACTCCGTTCACAGCTCCGCTTCGCGGTCAACCGTCTGGTTATATTCTCACCGGTTATTCCCGGAAAAACGTGGAATCACTGCTGAAATGTACTCGAACCTTTGCATAAGATTATTATTGAGAGGTATGTGTGCAGGCCTTTCTGCCAACAGATGCACGACCCGAATTATTTGATCAAAAAACACCCCTGAAACTGGAGAGACTGCGGGATCTCGTTGCCCGGTGGTCTGCTGTGGAGACAAAAGGCGGTTTAGCTAACTGTACAACGTACACTAGTGATGCTGCTCAAGGGCCTATGCAGCGCTACACCATTCGGAATCCTCAAGATCGCAATGATACGCTTAGCAAGTTACTGCAGGTACAGAGTCATTGATTTAATAGCCAATAATCAGAAAGGTCATCTGCTGTAATTCACAACTTCGTGAAATCTATTGGTGCAGCTAATTACGGATTCGCGGTATGCCTATCCTTCGGTGAGGGAAGCATTGAGGATCAATTCAAGAAACGCTCAACTATTTCGGATCGACTATGATCATGAACTGGATGGATTCGGTGTGTAGAACAGTATAACCGCTTGCATTTCGCTTCATGGGTGCTAAAAGTATGATTGTGTCCAAACAAGGATATCACTATTTGTACACTTATTAGAACACTATGAATAAATGCCAAGCACTGCTACAGCACTGATTAACGATTAATCCAAAAAACAGGATCATATTCTCCCAATGTCATGCAGCTATCCAGCCCAATTTTTGGGAGTTCCACTGCTATGGAATTTTCTCCAGAATACGTTGAAGGTTTGCGTGACATGTTGCGGCAGGTGGTTCACAACGGGTAAGCAGCTGGTTGTGAGTACCGCGTATCAAACGGACTGATCAAATTAACTCATTGCAGGCAAATGAAAGGTTCGTCTTATCAGGTAAATGGTGAGTACCTGCAAATGAATCAGACTGGACACTGGAACAGTATCACAGACGGGAAACCTCGGGAGGTTTTCCAGTTCTGGGACAGCAGAGCCCAGCATGCGGAGCCGTGCGTTAAAATTAACAGCTGTTCGTTGATAAGAGTTTTGAATACTTCGATCCTTGGTTTAACCAAATATATGGTTAGTGTTTTGTTAGCCATAAAGCTATTAAAATGAAAACTACACGATTGTATTGTATGTGATATTAGCTTATTACAGTCATCTCAATAAACCACACTGAAAGTTCAAACTTGAAATCATTGCAGTTTCCCCCGACAATCATTTTGCTTGTGTAAAGAAGTTAACTCATACACACTGCTGCTGATGTACGAGTACCTGACTAAGTACACTTTTGGTCAGCTGTCTGTTATAGTACTACAGTAGTAGTACTACGTCCAGCAGCAAATTGTGTTGATACAGCCTCTTAATACGCGTAGTATCTTAAACTCCTTGGCCGGTTTACGATTGTTAACTTAGATTCAGACCATAACCTTTATAAAAAGCTCATTTTTGGTTTCGATCGAACTTACTAATTTACGAAATTTTTGTTAATTTTCTTACTGCATCTAATCACTTTGAGTTATCACATCACTTCAAAAGGACGCTAAGACTGGACAGTGGTGCTAGATAGGTCGCTTAAGAACTTAGCAGGCCCTGCTCTATTTTGCTCAGTAATATTGCAGTTTGGTCATACTACACTAAAGACTCTGTAACTATAGTTTGCCGCTCGGTCACCCAGTACCTAACGGCATTATGCAGAAGTGCTGGTAACTCGTCACTAGTCACAACGGAGTCGTCAGTGGACAGTAGTGGGTGGTCACATCTAAAACGAATCTTTGCACTCACAGAGTGGTAGCTCGGTTCACTAGACACCGCATTTTGACAAAGCAGTTCGAATTTGGCAGCGTCAAAACGCATCTGATGATACCGGTAACTGTGAGCACTGGACGGAGGAGGTTACGATTACAACCGTTTTTTCTTCTGCATCTATCCATCATGGTGCCTTATTTACTCTGTATAATTGTGCGTGATTGCCTCTTTGCGTCTTACTATTGCGTTCATACGAGTATAAACATTGCGCTTCTTTAAATATTCGTATGGTGCTGTGTCCCTTTGACTCTTTAGTCAGTAGGAAAACAATACTTCGAAGTACAACCAAGTACGGCATGTCTCGAATACTTCCATAAGAAATTCATTAGGATAATAAAACTGCTACTGCGCCGGTCAGGCAGAACATGACAAATTACCTACGCTTACTTTAATCTCCCAACTGATGTGGAGATTCAGGATAATATGCAGACGCTAATGCACGAGTAGGTAAATCGTACTCTATGTGCAGAAGCAAAGCCAAGAAATCGTTATACAACGTCGCTGCGAAGTTGTTAGCGAGGTCAACAGACATCCATCTCCAATCGTGCTTCCGCAAGTTTCCGGTTTCCAAATCACTTAGATTTATTAATTATGCTCATTATTCTTTTGACCAGATGGTTTAAATTGTTGTGGCACATGGCGTAATGGATTCCCCGAGTTAGTACAGGCGTCGTGATTAGCCGTTCTTGTGCATGAATCACGCCATTAACAATTAGGAAGCAGGTATAAAAGCGATGCTCTTCTCACTCCAGAGAACGAGCATATTGTACAATGTTCAAAGTATGCACTGTGTGAAAGCTTAGCTGTAAATTTTGTTTACCACTTGTAATTTCCTAGTTTGTACTAGAATTGGTTCACGTATTGATTTGGGAAATTGGATAAGAATTTGCGTGATGGATAGCAATACAACGTTCAAGAACAACACCCCTGATTTTTTCAACATTACTCAGGCCGAGAATTACTCGTTATCGACGGAAGCTTACATTTTGGCCACAGCCGTCAGCATAATAGCGCTTATTACGTTTTTATATAATTCTTTAATCGTGCTGGCTTTCGTTAAGGATTCAACGATCCGCAATCCATTCTCCTACTACATCCTAAATTTATCACTGTGTGACCTCGGTGTGGCGGTATTCAGTATGACCGGATTCATTTGGTATACACTGTCACCGGCATCCAGTCCCGAATACTGTCCATATTATCTTTTCCTGGACAAAGTACTTTCGGCAGGGACAGCTCACTGCATAATGCTGATCAGCGTAGATCGTCTTTGGTCCGTGTTTTTTCCGTTCAGTTACAAGCATGACCGCTCCTGCACCTTGTCGTTGAAATTGTGCTTGGTATCGTGGGTTTATCTAATGATCTTTGATGCTCCTCATATCGTCATGGACGCGGTGTGGCATAATACTCACTCACTCCCGTGTACTGTCAGCTACAGTGGACAGTACACGTACTCTCTAATCATCGAATTTGTTGTATTTGACGCGCCTCCCGTATTTGTGCTCTGCAGTTACGTTGCTATCTTTATCAAGCTTTACAGGCGATCGCGATATAAATCTCTGAAAGGTCAGTTAAAGTACTGGAGCTTAGCTGACTGATCTTTACCTTTCACTTTTATTTCGAGAAACATTTGTTAGAAAATGCGTTTGAAGGTCTATTGAAAGGACTTACGAAACGTCGGTTTTAGGGTTAGCTCACAAAATGAAAACCGTCGCGGTCCTTCCGGCAAGTCCTCAGCATGTTTGTCTTTCGCGTGCAAACAGTGGAAACTCTACAAAAGATGCGGAACGACTGAATGAAAAACGATGGTTTAGACTATTTCTCTGCATCGTTGTCTGTATGTTCATCGGATACGTTCCGGAAATCGTCTTTTTTCTAGCCATAACCCTGGATTACTACTGGGATGCAAGGCTTTATGTCGTAATTTTATCCCTGCGTTACCTTAACTGCATATTTCATCCGTTGATTTACCATTTTAATTTGCCTAGCATGCAGCGTGCCATAAAAAGCGTATTGGGCTTGACCAACCGTAAAATTCATAGCGGTTGACCTTCTTCGAACATAGGCTATGTATGTTATTACGCACTGATGAAAAATGTGATTTCGTTCAAGGAGGTCCTGCTGCGATCGAAAGAATGCTACATAATTAACCGAGCTTTAATTTAACGATCGCGTTATTGAACAATAACAAATCTGGAAGCAGCAGATCCCAATGGCGTTAAAGATCAACTCCGGTAGCTGAAATATTGTAATATAGAATCTAAATTGTATTCGGCAAACTGGCAGCTTCATGCATATTACATGAAAAACTCAAAACAGGAACTAGTTTTATTGCATGCTTACCACATCAGTGGCGCAAACTGATAACAAGACGGAAAACCGTTTCCGCGGCAATAAACCGTTTAACGAGGTTACTCTAATTTAAGCAACTGAAGAGTGGTTCCGGTAGTAGTATGTCTTTATTATTTCCTCGATGTATTTCACGGACATGCTGCCGATTGCGGACCTTGACAAATAAAGTTTGTCGTTAAACTGCGCCGACATGAGGCCATAACCGAAGAGTGCGGAAGAAATCTACAAAGTGACAAAGTACTGTATATCTGTCTAAGTCATCTTTAGTAGTTAAATTTCATTCAATGGTGAGGAGGAAGCTTTCAGAATAAAGCATGTCTCAAATGCGAGAATGAAGAAGACACCGGACACTGAATGGGTCGGACAGTGAACGACCAGTCGCGCGGTGCACTGAAACAAAACTGTATTCAAGGGTTTCTGTATACTCGTACTGTACGTATACTAGAAAGCCCCTTGAGTACAATCTTGACTGAAATTTATATATGTACAAACTGTCGTTCAGGCTATTCTTGCCCGAAGTGCGAGTGGTCATTGTCATTGGCCTATTTGCAGCTATTTGACTGACGGTGACATATCAGGTACCGCATTTGCTGACCGAATACTGACAACATATTTCAAATCTCGACAGAAATAAGATTTGTAAGTTAATGAGTTGACTTTGGTAGACTTTTTGGTAAATTAATGAGTTGACCGAAGGGGGGGGTAAGTAGTGCGCTAAGTACTGCCTTACCGTTACACAGGTTTGTCGGGTTATTACCACACCGCCCATTAAAATTCCAGGTTTTACGCTTTTGAAGTAATTATAATGTCTGGCCACCATTGCTCGATACGGATCCGGCAACAGGTTTCGACTGAGGACGCTCTTCATTGACAATATGAACGCTGTTTCCTGTCAAGCCGTTTCATTTCTGTTATTTCATATTTCCGTTTAGAAACTGCTCAGTAAGTGAAAACGTACCTGCTCGGTAAGTCGCGCAAGGCAGATTATGTAAAGAGCAGAAACAACACAAGTTGTTGCTAAAAATACTACGCCAATATAATCGTTTATAACAGCGGTTTCGATCACAGTTTGAAGCATTTGAGTTATGTAGAACACCAGGCTAAAGCAGTTCACCAAGTTGGTAAAAGAGAAATGTTTACAAAATATCCTAGATATCGTTTTAAGCTTTCGGTGGTTATCCAGACACCGTAAGAGAGCTTTTCGATTGGCGACATTTCCGCGCAAAAGGTCACGCGAAAAGTAACCAAAGCCCATCGACAGCATTAAGGCTACAATAGTTATGAAACATTGTACGCAAATAAAACCCGCCTCACACAACATCGGGAGGGACACATTGGCAATGGACCGTAAAACTATTATTGCCATAACCGAATACGAATCGGAATTGCTGATCGCTAATCTTTGTTCATTTGTAACACTGTTTATCAATTGTAAGCCGAACTGACACAGATAACCCAGAAATAAAGCCGCTCCAAAAACCAGTAAAGTGACAATTTGAAATGATGATAAACTAGTCTCCAAAAGGTCAACTGTTGTCAGCACTAGCGACGGTAGACATTTGTCCATCCACCATCTGGATGGCACACGAGAAACGCACAAAACAATACGAATACGCAGGGGCAATCAACAGTGTTCCTGCTAGTGTAGCACTTTTTACAGGAACATCGATAAGGGCGTCTTTTACAGAGACCGTGAACTCCAACAGTATATAGCTGACCATTAGGATGTTTAGACATACTCGATATTTTGGTCCCACTTTGCAAAGCGGATAGCAGAAGTAACCACAAATATGCATTATACAAAGCCATGTTCGATATTGAAAGCGTAAGAGCCTGAGCAGTCTTTGTTTTGCAGGGGTTTCCATAATCCTACCGAAACAATCGGTGCAACTGGCGAAAAGAAACGGCGCGCAACAATCGCAGTGGGTTGGAGTGCAATCGACGTTTGTGAAACTTGAAATTATATACTTATGCTTTTGTAATTATGGACAGATGACGCTATTAACATGCTTGAACAAGAAGCTTGTCTGGTTTGCGAAAATTTGCCGATATTTAAATAAGTAACGGGTCCCATCACCAATTTGAAAAGTCCTCGCGGACACACTGTCAAACTGTCTAACCAGCTGCCGGATGTGTCATAATGTCTTCTCCTGTTGCTGTAATTTTTAATGTGCAGCTTGCACAAATACCGGACATTTTGTCTCGCTTGCAGCAGCACGCAAGCCCCTGTAGGCGGTCATAAGCGGCAAAAACGGATTGATTTAGATTCGTGGTGATTGTACCTGCCTGAAAAAATTTGAGCTCCCAACCGTATGAAATGGTTTTACAAAGTTGCTGCAATACAAAACCGCAACAGCAAGCAAACAACTGCAATGTCAGATACCGGTATCAGTTTAAGCTCTCCGTATTCATTATTCCGCAACATTCGTTGTTCACGTGTACAGCAGTTATGCAAAAATTACCTGCACTGAAAACTGCTCTGAAATACTTCGTTCAGGAGTTAATCCTAATCAAAGTTAAACAGCGAAAGTTGGTTTAATTTTTAAAATTCAAAAAATTCTTACGCCAGTTGCCGCGCTACAGCCGCTCCTACTTGAGCTCATTCTAATGTAAACTGCGTCCATCCATTTCCGCAAATTTGAATTGCCATACTCATGCTAGCTGCGATTACTCAGTTCTTAATAGTATTTACTGTGCTGTGCGAACAGAAAACGGACAAACTCGTGAACTGCAAAAAAAACATTAAGAGTTACATAGTATTAGTGCTCACGAAACAAAGTCTGCAACAAACAAGTTTACTAGCATACATCTGAAAGGTCGCCTACTCAGGAAAAGACTAAATTTGCAGTTACTCGAATTGCCTATATGCCTGTATTTGCGTAACGGCTGGCCATTCTTTTGTATCACAAATTTCGCACACTTGTACAATCAACAGACACAACGGTAACAAAACAACAACCGGTAAATTATTATCGTCATTTAAACTAATGAAGTTTTCATAGACACTTTGATTTGTCACAGGGCAGAGAGACTACAGACACAAGAGTGTATAGTACGACAAAACGCTCCAGCTTGCTCGACTATGCCGGCGCCAGAAGACTCTGACCGTCCATCTCGTTCGGTTTACCAAGATCCATCAAGTCCAGTACGGTGGGAGCAACATCCGCTAATGCAGCATTGTGAGACGGCTGCAGGAATTTCCGCGACGTAAACGCCATTATGAACGGCACTAAAACGAATTCACCATAAGCAGTGGGTCTCATGAAATACAGATTGCACAAAGTTGTATCACGTGCAATAAATTAATAATAAAATAATTTTTATTCCCTTTGTCGGACGATAGTCCCATTTCAAAATTATCTTTCATAGCATACCAACATCACTGAAAAATGGGTCAAACTATAACAAACAAAACGATAAAAGGCGTCGCCCAATGATTAACCATAAACAAAATAAATGTTATAGCTGCATCGCTCCGGGAAAGTTTGGTTTGCCAAAAAATAATGCGTCAGCAGTCCGTTGTTACAATTAATTGACGCATCAAGTAATTTTTCTCCATTCAACAAATTATCATTAAAATTAACTGTATCACCCAACTGACCTCGGTTAGTGGTGTGGGCAGTATGAGGTTGGCCGTCCGGGGCGAGCATCTGCTCGGCATTACCATGGTCAGCCGTAATTAGCAGAACGTAGTTATGTTGTTTGCACGCTTCCGAGATGCGCCCAATCGCAATATCTACAAAATGACAGCGTCACCGCGGTCTGATGCAAAAACCACAATAAACATTACGCCGTATGCTTTAACACAACGCCGCTTCCAGATAAGAAAAACGAAGGATCGTTATGACTGCGAGGTTTGGCAAGCTACCAGCAGAACTGAAGAATGGCAGATCGTACCAGTAGCAGTGACCGCCTTGACGGCCGCTTCGTAGACGCCGGTATGGCCCACCATGTCCGGCGGGGCGAAATTACACATGACGAATTTGTATTTCCCAGAACCAATAGCTTCTATCATCTGCAACGAATACTAATGAAAAAACGAACGAAAACATAACGATCGTGAAAATGACTACTGCTCTACTATACAAACCGATACCGTAGGTTGCATCTAATAATTTCACGAAGAACACAAAATTACTAACCATCAACCATCACTCACTCATTGAGTCATTGCACTACGATAACATCCCACATATGGACTGTGTCGCTGTTCTTAAGCATTTTCGTATGTCAATGAATTTGAATGAAACATATCACACCCGCAACATTCATATACCCATCATTGAATAAATAACGCAATGTCAAACACTTCGCCAGTGTGAAAGAGGATTAACAGCGAGCTTCAAAGGAAGTCCAAAAGATTACACTATAAGATTATACTATCAGACGCCCACTTACCTTATCAGCAACGCCAGCACTGCTCATTTCCGGTTGGTGATCATAGGTGGGCACTTTGGGTGACGGCACCATACAGCGTTCTTCCCCTTCCACCTGCGTCTCTTTTCCACCATTGAAGAAAAATGTTACATGAGCGTACTTCTCCGTTTCTGTGAAAAGGAATCATGCAACGTTAGCCCATATTTACGCTAGTCTTTTTTCCGTTTTACTTTTCAAACCAAAAACCTACTGCTCTTAAATTAACTATTTTTTATGTTACGACGCCATAATTTGGCAAATTAACGAAAACTGGCTTGGTAGGCGAAAAATCCCAATTATCTGATCTCAGGTTACTATTTCAAGACTGCCAAAATTCACTAACCAGCACAATGGAACTGGGCGAATTTCTTATGAGATATCCATTCTGACAGGGTGTTTTCCGTATTGGCGGGTGGATAAAGCAACGGAAACGTCCAGGCTTGATTATATTGCGTCATACAAGCTACATACTGCAACAATGAGACGGTTATTAATTAAATTTTTATCATCGTATTATAAAATATGGAATCACTGCACAATCTTGAGAAGCTGTGGATGCTAACCAGATTTTTCGGAAAATTGTCGGTTTCAAAATTCCTTTTCACGCCGAATGTCTCAACAATTTCGCGCATACGATCCGAACGAAAATTGAAAAATACGAGGGTGTCATTGTCTACGAAATGCGACGACAAAGTAAGAAAAATGGTAATATATACCACTCGAGAAATTTTTCAAGAACGCTGCTGTGAAAAGCGGCCAGTATCAGCATAATATCAGCATAGTATCAGCGTAATAATACCTTGAATTCGCCCCAGCCCTTTAACAATAATCGGTTTCAGGAACTCATCGGTTTCCCGGCCTTGATTTTCCGGTAGGTTATAGCGTTTATCTATTAACTGCAGTAAGAGAGACAAATGGGTTAAAGGTATTATGAAAAAGTCTCAGTTGTGCAAAGTCTGCAGACATTCTACGAACAATCACCCACATTTCTGGCTTCCTGGGCATTTTCCACCGTCTCTCCCGCGCCGGCCACTAATCCATCATAAGCCACTTTTATCCGTTCCCAGCGCTTGTCCCGATCCATGGCGTAATAACGTCCGGTGATGTCGGCTAATTCACCATACTGAATGGCGGCCATGTGTTGCAGGAGACGATCCAAATAACCCGCTGCAATTATAACGACGCGTTTCGAAAAGAAAGTCAAAAAATCAATCGATTATTCAGCGACAAAGCATGATATGTTTTACGAAAAGAAGTCCCGAGAAAAAGAAGTTCGGAGCGTCTTACAGTTGTGGATCAGCGGAAGTATTTAACAGTGTTAAAAAATATTAGCGTCCCGACGTGGCATAATCGTCGCTCGACGACAAAAATATTACATATATGTGCCAACAATCCCCAGATCCAGGGAAGAGAGTAATACAGCGTCCAAAAAAATTGCAGCTTTACCTGCGCTTGTAGGGCTGGTATCTCGGCCATCGCCGAAGAAATGCACAAACGTTTTGGGTACATGCGCTGCTTTGGCACCTTCCAAGAGAGCGCATAAGTGGTCGATGTGCGAATGTACGCCTCCGTCGCTCACCTACAAAGTCCGACGATTACTTAAAAACATCCATCATGGAAACGAGGAAATGTTCTAAAAAAGGTAGTACACGGTACACCACATAATTTTTTTTTTAAATCAGGGATCCTCCCAAAAATCTGATTACGAAAAAAGAAAAGTAATGCAAAACTACCAATGGAATATCAAGAACTGTTACGGCTGATAAGCCCGCATTCAAGAATACTATCAAGCCACTCTACTACGATTTTATGGTGTTAGTGAAACATCATTAACTTCAAATTGAATTCCTGATAGAATCGGGTAAGGCGGTCAAGAATGTTACTTTTCAGTTTCACAAAGAAAACTGCGATAAAGAAATTAGAAATACCAAACTATTACCATAAAACATGGCACAGAAACTAGTAGCAATGTGTAAGCAAACAGAAAACACTTACCAGGCCAAGAAGATGCAAGCGTCCACCGTTCTTCTTGGCATTCTCACATGCTTCCAAGAATCTCGGATTAGCACCCAACTTTTTATTCTCCATGTCCAAATTGATGCGGACAATATCCTAAAAATGACAGCAGCAACTATAATCAGTAATCGAGACTTTGGGCGTAACTCGAAATATCACTCGCTGCAATATTAATTACAGTTATCTAAAAAATCGTGCGCAATTTAATAAAAGTTTAATCATACACAGAAATTAAGACATTCACAATTCATTTGTAAAAGATTAACTAAATAAAAAATATTAAAGGCTACAGTTTTTTAAGTAGAAGCACTTTATTTTTAAAATGTTTTTATCATCATGCTGCATGCAGCATGCAAATAAAGCATGGTAAAAATAATGCAACATGATAGGTAAACCAATCACAGCCATTTGGATACAATAAAAGAATTATTGTTGAATTGGAAACTTTCCGATGCAAAGTCAACTTTACCTGGAAGACGGGCCGGCCAGCGCCAATATTGAGATGGCCCACTTCACTGTTGCCCATGAGTCCTTTGGGAAGACCCACCGCCAGACCCGATGCGTCCAGAGTGAGAAAGCGCTCCTTATCCTGCGACAGCGCCGTCATCACGGGCGTCTGCGCGTGGGCGATGGCGTTGCCTGCAGCACAACACGGCTTGACTCCACACACACTCCTGTTATTTTGCAAACAGAGCAATATCATGGAGGAGTTGTTTTACCATTCTGTTCGTCTGACAGACCCCAACCATCGATCACAATCAAACACACTTTCACATCAGCCATGTCTGCACACGCTACGATAGATAGTACAGGGTAATACACCGAGAAAAATTATTCTAGAAAGTGGCTAAACCGCCTCGATATGGTCGGGGTTCAGGAACGTATCCCAGTCCAGGAATAAGTCAAGGTCTCTGGAAAACACGATGCTCCCTAAAAGGATCAGCGTACGCAGAGTCAAACAGCAGCTGATTGCTCGCTGCCTGACGACGATAACAGTAACACCCGGCTAGCTGTCTCCCAGGGGCGGTCCCGTGTGCGAAACCAGATTTTGATTAGTAACCCGCTTTCGTAAGCGGTAGCCAGAAAAGCGGTTAGATTACGTTATGTTTGTTTTCCTGACTTCCGGTGCGATCTGAATACTGTACTTACATACGTACCGTGCCATATCTGAGATTTCTTCTGATAACGATTAACGAAGGAACAATGCGTGATAGTCAGGACTCCACAAATTGTTTGCGGTACTCGCACGTGTTGTGAAAGTCGGCAGAAGTACCCATTTCGAAAATTTTATTACAAATTTTTCTACTGTTCGTGTATAACGCGTTGCAGACAGTGAAAGATGCAGTAACTAACTTCGATGCATTAAATTCTACACGCTGCTCAACAAACAGTACCAATGTTTCTCATATAAATGGTAAAAGTCAACCATGAAACCAATTAATAGTCGCTCGGGTGTCTCTATTTAATTAACACTTGCATTTTTGTTTATCTTTGGAGAAATTGGAATCAGTGATGGTAATAACTCCCTCGGCCTCGGTCGGTTTATGCCGGTTGAGATGGTGATTGTGGCTGGCTTTGCCGGAAACCATTTCGTAGATGTCCGTCACTGTACTTCGAAAGGCATTACCAACGTTTATGTCATCCATTGCGGACGTTTCAATAAACGAAAGATGGTGTTTTTCTACGAATGTCATTATGTCAACCTTTGCATTAATTACTACATGTACGAAAAAAATTACTATATGTACGGAAAAAATTCGAAAAACGTATCCAATACTGTACAGTACCAAAGTAAGCACAATACATGCGTATACAGTGTAATGATATGTATGAGAAACAGTCTGATCTTACCTGCAAAACGCCGCCCTTCTTCTTTCCGCACAGTCCGCAGCTCTTCCAGATCGCTTTTATTCCCAACCAACATGATTGCTGCGTTCTCATCGATGTGCTCTCGTAGTTTTCCTAGCCAGCGTTCTACATTTCGGAACGAATCTGCCATTGTGATGTCATAGACAATTAAAGCGCCAGCCGCACCTCGATAGTAACTGTGAACAGAGCATGGGTTAGCCTTTCAAACCGCCGGCATGCTGTACACAGTGTGCAAGTCTGTTGCAACGTGTAGATTATTGCTTATCATATCAGACAAAAACACGCAATAATTTTAAGCAGAAATGCTTGATAGTATTTGTCTAGGAAATGCTCGGGCAGATGTGCACTTACGAATTTGAGAGGGCTTGAAACCGTTCCTGTCCCGACGTATCCCAGATTAGCACCTATCCTTAAATTGTTTTTATTATTAGCAAGCAATTACACTAAAATGGCTACCACAGTTAAGTCTGAGAAGATCTTCTTTACAAATATTGCTGCAGGATTATACGAGGTATTACAAGTTTCACAACTTTCTTTAAGTGTTCCGGACGTAAAGCGACAGGGAATGAATAAATAATACTAATTTCCAGTGTGAACATATGTACAAACCGTGTTCTTCGTTGTTTTTCATACGACCATAATATTACTAAACTAACTAATTATTATTATATTACTAATTAGTTTAGTAATATTACGATATGGCATACCTTTATAGTCTTCCCGTCGACATTAACTATATGTGTAGCATAATCCACCCCAACAGTGGCCTTGGTCGCGGAAGTAAATGTATTACGAGTATAGCGCCCCACTAAATTAGTTTTTCCCACAGTCACATCGCCGACCAATATTACTGCAACAAGTGTAATAACAAGTATTATTCGAGTATAATATCTAACCTATGGCTTTTAATACGCGGTACGCCAACATAGCGCACCTGCACAAACTACGAGTAATTTTTAACAGATGGGCAGATCTAGAATTGCTTTTTCAGACAGTACTTACGTACCTTTAAATAAATAATCATAATGATCATGTTTCCCCATTTTTGTAAAATCTTGATATAAAATTTGAGAGACACTGCTGGATATTCTAAAAACTGATCAGTTAGTAATATTGAACGGCCATATAAAACACTATATAGTCGTTTCGATTTGGTTCCGACAAACGCATAGCGACAATTCTGGCTATGGATTCTCATTTCTCTCAAAATGTACATGTAGTTGGTACAGTACATCGGCATCTGCGCGCATGTTTTGCAGTCCGGTATGTTATCAGTTCGGTAGTGATTAATGCTTTGTTGCGATATAAGCGATTTCTTAAATTATTTGTTTAAGAGGACAATCATCAAACCACGTACTATCTGGACATGGTCGATATTCATGCAAACCGTTACACACTAGTGGGGTGATCGTCTTTTGCGCAGTACGCTTATTCAAGAATGATTACAGTCTAAAATAATAATGATTATAATTTGCCTTGTGTACTTCAGTTACGCATGGGTGGTGACAGATATGACTTGTATTAATCGAAAGATCATATGTGTTCTGGGCAGTTTAAACGTGCTATAAATAAGGGGGATGGGAAAATAAGACTACAAATTAAGCGATCACTACTGACGTCTACAGGCTCTATATCGTTTTAAAAATTCTAAAACAATTATAGGGTTTTTCACTGATTTGGTGCTGTGTTATGGCTAAATTAATTAAATGGACAAACATATTTCTTACGTTTCGTTCACTCTATGTGCAGAGTGTATATTACACAAATTTCCCTGAATTTGTATCGCGTTTGCATTTGTGCATGCAGAAGTATTACTACCCGCTAAATAAACTAGCCATGCTTTATCCCGATTTAAAAGTTTTATTCCAGTTTAATTCATCGGTTTTTTTATACTTTTAACAGTCCTATTTTGGAATGCAAAGACTGTGTGTACGTATAGTGTATTCTCAGGAGGATTATCAATGCGTATGTTCAAAGGAAGTTTTAACATAGGCTCGTAGGCTGATAGTCTACACGGTCTACGAGTAGTACCTCGTATACAATTTATTTTTAGTAACTTTTATTTAATGTATTCTTTTAGGCATTTATCTTCTGGTCAGTCTGTAAAATTTGCTTTTCCCGCACCCGCAGACATAGCTCAACTGTTACAGGCGCTGCATAGAAGCCGAGCTCGAGCGATCGAAATATCCCAGCGTTTTCTATAAGATCGAATTTAATTCTGCTGGGTCGAGCTAGGAAAAATTATTATGGTTCGAGGAAGTCTGCTGGGGAACAGCAACTGAACTGCTATGATACAAGCTGTCGTTCAACATCCCAGATTTAGATGAGCAATATGGACCACTCAACTACGCATTGTATCGCTTGTTTGCCGAACTTATAGTTGTTTTAGTTGGAATAGGTGTTTGCCTTTTACTTAGTCTAAGTGTATTATCCTTTCCGACCTAGGTGTGTGAATGTATTGGCACCTTGCTTTGATTTGAATAAAATGCTTGTAACGTTCGCCGCGTTTTCAAATCGTTGTCCCGGCATCCGGCTGAAATTACTGGCTCTTTGCGTGCGCAATACGCTGCTAAAAAAGCAATGGCATCTTGTGTCCTTCTGTCGCCTTACGCCGGCATACGCTAATTTATCCAGATGGAAACGGTTTTGTGTCAACGTGAAAGTCCAGGTGGTCTGCAAACGTCAGTGTTTTACGGAAACATGGAATGTTTTTACGCCGGCAACCTGCTCAAATGATTCATGTTAACCTTTAGCCATAGATAGCTTATTTTTAGCGCGTTCCGAGGGTCTTTTCTTGTTTTACTTGAGTATCCTACTTTTTCGCATGTTATGGAGGAAATTTGCTTACTTACCTACTCCACCACCGGTTATCATTATAGCCTATTACGATCTTAAATTTACCTAAGAAATTCGAGTCGGCTACGAAACTTCCGAAGAAATGTTAAGAGCACTAAGAAACCTCTATTGAAAATATTAAGAGCAACGGAGTTTATCGTAAATATCCGGCATTAAGTGTAAAACGCATATTCCCAGTCCCGCATGCAATCGTTCCGGGGCGCCGTTCGCGTGCTAAGCCCCGCACCGCAACATTATCGCCAAACCGGAAGAAACATTCCCCAGTACCGGAAATACTACGTGTCGCTGTGGCCGAGTGCGTTGGCCCACCTAGCGTAGGGCACAACTCACTACCCCAACCCCTGTACAATACAGTTACGTTATGTATATGCGAAAACGTCATTCCTGCAATTAAACCGGCACATCACGACAGTTGGCAACATACGGGTTTAAATCAGATAAGACGAATGATGAATAGCCTGGAAAATGAAACAGAAGCTCCCAATGAATGGTCTAAACATAATCGTGATGGACGGATTGAATGGAGACTATGTGTCTTTGGAGCGCTGCAATGTAATCAGCATGTAAAAGGCCACTTAGTACGATGTGCGTGTGTACCTTATTCGAGGCTCCATGGGGTGCGAGTGTAAATCGAAATGCCTGTATGGGAACACTTAGTGCTGGCTACTTTTTCTCAAACAGTAATTGACACACACATACACACACGCGTCCATTGTACGCTCAGCTGGGCGGTGACCTTTCGGGGCGTGTTTGCTTGCCGAATTGATTCATTAGCGCGCCGGCCAGTGTTTTTCACATGCGCCTTGATTCGCATATAATTAGTAGGCGCCGACGTCATACTGCTTTTGTAGGAGCGGGCTGTGTTCTGAAAGGGAGAAAAAAATGTCGGTGCACAGCGCTAAATGCACAATCAGCACACGGTTGCGCTTTTTATGTTTGTCGTGCAGATTATTGATTTGGCTGCCCGGCTGGGTGAAAAGCTGTGTGCGTGCTGTTGTGGCTCTTAGAAAAGACCATTCCGGGTTGAGATCATATTTATTTATTAAAAGATAATCGATATAAAATAGGCGAGAATTGCTCTATGCAGGCCACAGGACCACTATATCAAACATGAGGCGACAATGCAGAGAGGATGAACTCGGTTGAGTGTTTGATAATTAATTTATAATAAGATTGACCTTTTTACTGGGGCGACAAACACTCGTTGCAACAAAGCACAAGTATTTTCCGATCGAAAAGGCGGTTTTTGCTGTTTAGTATTATTGATACAGTCTTTTAGCTACTACCCTTGATGCTGCAAAATAGTATGAAGTGCAGCCGGCTTAGCTTAAAATTTGATGTACTCTGTATATCTGTAATCAAGATCCATCTAAAATAAACTAGCATGTCATATTAAAAACCCTGGTCGTAGTTCTAATTTCTCTAACTGAATTATCGTCAGAATGGAATTTCCCCAAAGCTAAGAATTTTTTCTTGTTCCGTTTCTTTCACTTCAGATTACAGAAATATCTGTTGTATAACAACATGGACAATGGCGGGGTTCAAAAATTCATGATTTAGAGCTAAACCAGTGCTAACAGAACCAAACCATCAAAAAACCGCAAAACGAAAATATTAATTTAAAGAGCATGTAAAAGGTGCAGAATCGCTAAAAGCCCATTAGACCAATAGTGACAGCGTAAAAGTCTGTTCCACGCTGTTAACAATTTTTACAACATCAAATTTAAGCCGTATACCGTAATATGAGCATTTTGGGAAAGCGGCAGTATATTATGGTGCGCTTCACCGTTTTGTGTTACTACACTACGTACTCTGTATATAGACGTACTCTGTACTCTGTAGTCAAACAACTGTAAGTACTGTAGTTCGTATCAACATGTAGAAATTATACCTAGCTTTACGATGCGAGTCTATTTGCAACCAGTATCGGCATGGTTGTATTTATTAAAACAACAATATACAGTAACTACAGAAATCTGGATTGTTATACAGCTCCTGTAGTTGTTTCAGTTATTAGACCTAACTCACCTAAGCAGTCTGCTGGAGCACGTAATACTCGATACCGTGCAACTTGTTAAGATTTACGACTGTAGGTTTCATCGACTAATTCACCGTTTCCCGTTTGACGGCGGCAAATTTGCTTCGAAATTTACAAATACATTTCTTTCTGTAACGGAAGCAGTTTAACAAATATAAGCGTTTTGGAAAATACCATAACAGGCCCTATACGTAAAACCGAGTCCGGCAGTAGAGAACTGTCGACGAAGCTTGTTGAGAGTGACACTCCTTAATTCAAGGATAACATCTATTTGACCCTGATAATTAACTCTTAGCCGGAATAGGCCGGCATGAAGATTCCCCTCTTGAAAAGACACGCTGAGTGCCCTTCTCCATCTGCATCCCGCACCGGAGCCACATCCCGGAGCATATGCAGCGTGATGCCGGCATTCATAGCTTCATTACAGGCGGAAGTTGATGGGTGTCAATGGAAATTTAAACGAAGTATTGTAATTAAAATAAGGCACACGCTGCCGGCATGATGATCCGCATAAGACCGATAGCAGCAATGAGCGCATCGCGACGCATCATGTCCAAAGACAAACGCCGGCAATGTGTCGCCACCATACAATTTACGACTCATTTGACGGACTACACTATTAGCTCAATATGGTCGTCAGCTCTGATTGGGAGCGCATACAGAGATCGGAGCCAGGGTGCTGGGAGCATCAGGGCCAGATTGGCCTTGAAAGAGGAATTGAATGCCCTTAAGGGACACTATTGATAAATCGGGATTGATGTCACTTTTACAGTTGGCGCGGGGCTTCGACGTCATCAGCTGGGATGGGGGCGGGGCGACGAGGCAGTACAGCGCGTATATATAGCGGGATCCTGCAGCGATCCAGTGTGGATCAGTGTGTTGGCTGTGAGAGACTTGGAGGATACGCGTTTGCCGGCAGTTTTTCTTAAGGCTCATTGTACCCATAATCCAAAGCCGGTATTTATCGGTTGAAGTTGAGGAATTACATCGTCTGGAGGATTTCCTGGTGGTTGTCACGCTGCGACCACTGACCGGTAAGTAATTTCCTGTACGTAAAGAATCAGCAGATAAAAGGTTACGCATGTGTAATAGAAAGTTCTCAACCCGTGACTGTTTTCAACATACAGCTAGCTTTATTTAAAGGTCACAAGCATAATTTAAAGTAGCATAGTCTTTGGTATTTAATCGCAGTTACCGTTATCGGTTTTCCTAAGGATGGCAACTGATCTTTGCTAGGTAGTTTTTTGTGGTAATACAAATTCTTCTGAGAACCAATCTGCGTAGCTGTATGTACAGTAACTCTGAACCGAACATATTGGTATATCTAGGGCGTTACAATGAGAATGGTTGTTAACATATACGGCATATTTCACTTAATTATTCATACATTTATTATGTGCCTGTATATTCTCCGCTAGCCAAAAAATTATCGACCACTAACTGAATTATCGACAACTGTAACTTAAGCAGTACTTGGTTAATCAATGCACGTTTCGGTTAAAGCAAACGCGGTTTCGTTGGATGATTTTCTTGTATAGCAAATGCCTGTCTAAAAATAAGTGTGTGCAAGCAGAAAGTCTAATCTACAAATTCTTATAAAAAAACTGCTGGCGTTATTTTGAGAATTTTACATTATATTATGCTCGAGAGCACTTACATACAATTTTTATTAATTGTGAGTGATTCTGAAAATGAGACGCGGAAGACCCATTCCGTAATTATACAGCTTTATTTCCGCTATAATTCCCATTGAGAACTTGGCGTGCAGCCTTGTTATTTAATTCCTTAGAGGTCTGATACTGTGGAGTTTTCTCGTAACTGAGATGTTCTGCTTAAAGAATTTTCTTAACAATTCGGCGCAAATAAGGTGTTATAATCCTTTGGTCAATAGGTTGTTTTCGTTCCGACTGTACATTTCTTGCGATGTTTTTGCACAATCTGAGCTTTCGCATACGCGTCACACGTGACATTTTTTAAGAGGCACCATTAACCTCTGTCAGAATCATGACGAGTCTGGGATAATTGGCCGATTATGCGTGGATCAGGAGGTAGAATTTAATACCATTTCCCGGATGATTTATACAGCCACCGATCTTCTCTCCCAAATTATGAGAATCAAAGGCTGATTTTGCTGTATACCGGTCGACACCTTCGCACAACGGCGCTGATGAAGCTCGTTTCCTTTATTTGTCAAAGGCCGCAGCAAGATCGATATCAGCTTTGGTGCCGGGTTAAAGCAAATAATTACATAGAATATCTGTAGAATATTTTAGGGTCTTACCAATAACCTCGTGAATAAATACCGACGACAATTTTATCGCCATTTTTAATTTTAATTGCCACAGTAAAAGATGTGATTTTAATTTTGCTCATTACACCCGAAAGCATTTACGCGAAAGTAGACGAAAATAATAGCGACGTCAGATAGACTAATAAATTTCGTAATAATAGTATGAGATGACTTCATAAATAAATCATTAAAATATCTCGGCTTATTAAATATTTATGCCACTCCATCTTCATCTGTTGTGGGACTTCTGGCCTGAAGTGCGTTTTTATTGTATAACAGTTTGTAAAAAGCACAGTTAAATAAAATATTCAACAGCGGTTTGCGTATGCGTTAATTTCAGCACTTAATCGAAGCATTTGATTTATTTATACTATGATGCATATAGATTTTACGAAGAGTAGCAACAACTTACAATAGTTGATGATTTTTTCGTTCTCTGAAAGTCAAAACGTACCGCAGATTTTTTGAAAATTTGTGTTTGTATTTTGAATGACATCAGCTAATATGATTGAGCATAAAAAAAAATATTTAAACTGATCTCTTTTGAGACAACAGGCTAGGTATGTGACCGTATGTCTATGGAAATTATGAAACCCGGCAGTAGAGTACAGAAATTGTATCCCTGCATGTGTTGTAATATGTTAATATGACAATAAATAGAAAAATTTGCTATGATCTACCTAAATTTGCTCTAAAGTATTAATATTTTGCTTACACACAAAACAAAGCATTATGTGCGCATACATAATTTATTCATGGTGTTAATAATGGCGTGAGAATTATTATTATTATCAGCGTATCCTTTATATGCGGCATTAATTGCAGTACATTCTTGATTGTGCAGATCATTGATTCCAATAAAGAACTGCAAAATGTCTCCAGCACAAACAATGTACGCGCTTCTTCTGCTGGCTGCCGCCCTGATTGCGGTAGTCTCGTGCAGCAAAGATGAGACCATTGTCAAGGTGTATGACGGACCCGGCGATATGGAGAAACGCGACAAATTCACGAAGGGCTTCAACAACGACTACAGTCATCTGCGCTTTGGCCGTGCTGACCCCGACATGATGATGCTGCCGCCTTACTTTCCCCCGTACTACGAGAAACGCGCTTCATACGGCAACGACTACGGACATATGCGCTTCGGTCGCCGCGGACCCTCAGCCTCCTTCACCGACTACGGACATCTGCGATTTGGCCGATAGGTCATGAAAAGGTCAATCCATATATCATCCGCTCGGTGCCGAATTGAATAAGCTCATATCGGGAGGAATCATTTTACAGGGTGACAGACAATCTGCACAACCATGGTTCTGAATGCAAAAAGCTAGGCAATCGTGCGTTACTTTTTGTAAATGTACGCTAAGTGCGCTATCTTGTTCATTCTGCAGCATGTCCGCGAATTTTTACTCATGATGTTCAGTTGCGTAATATTAATTATGGCGTTCGGTGGGCGTTGGTACACCAGTTCGTGTGTATGTAGAAAAGACATTTCCGTACTTGGGAATGGATCTCACTTTATGCTGTGGTGCCGGTTAAAGTCATTATCATTTCTTCGCTAATAAGAATAATATTACATTCCTTAACAGATGAATTTCCCTTGTACTGCATTTCTCATCATAATAAATGCAAATTTTGTTTCATTTTGTTGTTTTTTGCGACGTAAATGTCCCGCGTCTACATGTCACGCGGCGGGATATCCTAGCAGCGAAGTGTCCGCGACCAGAATCAGCAGATGTCCTGCGGCTAATTGTCCTCGGCGAAATGCCTGCCTATTATTATACGGCATATACCAAGTAGTATCTAAGTAATTAAATTCACTCGCGCTAGTTTGCAGGCAACCTGTACAATAACCTGTACAATACAGGCATGTTCAGATTGTCAAACGAAAATGTCTAACTGATCCGAAATCATTCATACTATCATCGCAAAATATGTATTATGCTTGTGCAACAATTCCTGTACCATTTAGGTTTATCTGATTGTGAGATCAGGGGTGACTGCCGATCTTATAGTAATAATTGTATGGCTGTAGTGCAGTACTTTCTAGTTGGTACAACTGCATTTGTCCAATTTTATTGTTTCGCCGTGCATGCTTTCCAGCTTTACAAACAGTTTCCCAGAGGGCGTTTGCAAAAATATATAATTTTGCCAAAGTGTGTTGCTTTCCTTATGTATTATGTTAGGAAGCAGAAACGCGGAAACCAGAGATAAAGAAATGTTTATTAACAGTTTATTATCACATGACCTTTGAACTTCAGTTAACGGAACTGAATGTACATAGTACATACAACTAAGGTAGCGTAAAAGCCTCTTGGGTGAAATACGCATTTCAGAAAGTTCATGTTGATCTCCACTTTTGATGCAACTTAAAAGAGTATTCTAGGAGAATATAGTGTTTTTCTTTCGGGGATGTACACTTATTTGAGCTGACTGCACGATCCACTCATGATTGGTTAAATCGGGCCTGAACCAGCACTCGATGACACCGCTGTCTTCCTGTTGTAAAAAACGAAAGAGCATTCCGTAATCAATTGTAGATCCATGAGTGTTAGTGATATTTTTGTCAATAGTATGGTTTGGTAAAGCCGACTGGCTTGGAAATTTGCGCAGGTAATACGTCCAGTAAGGTTCTTCGTAAGGTGCCCAATGTGTATCGTCGTTCAGTCGCCAAATTATGGAGTTGTGAAAATTATTGACTGTGTGTTGTGGAAGAGGGAGTCGGATACTGCAAGTGATAATTAAGTTCTCGCCTTCCCTGACTGACAAGTTTTCCATGGGTTTCGCGAAAATTTCACGGGCAAGAGTAGCCTTAGGCAGTATGCGGAAACGTTTAATGGGGACTATGCTCTTGTAGCCGAGGTGGCTCGATTCTTCTACACACGTGACCTCACCTTCGGATTGCAGGGACACGTTCAGTACGCCAAAAACTGAGATTCGACCCCGGTAAGAGATATTATAGAATTGATTGTTGGTTCCGTCATCCACAAGGCGTTTTCCTTCGCCAAATACTGCTATGCCATGATGTGTCCAGGATATGGCTTGAGCGCTTTCAGGGTGCTTCACACGTTACTAGTACATTTTCGCCAATTCGTGGTCGATACACTAGCTGGCTCTTGGAAGGACGTTTATGGTCGATTTTCTTATCCTTTCGATGAGGAAATTTTAGAGTGATTTTATCATCTTCACGGCTGCCCAGCGACTGCTGAATAATATCATCCACTAAAATTTATAACATCATGTCACGATACCGTATAATTGAGCTTCAGTGTAGATAATGCACAAAATCAGATTCAGGAAATAATTCACATTTTTATCTAAATGTACATATGTGGGACTGCGCCTTTACTGTTCTGTATTACTCAAAAAGTGTTCTGCAGTTGCCTGAGATCATAACTGGAAAAAAATTAATTTTAGGAAGCCACTCCGTTCACAACTTTTGCCCTACCTTTCATTCGGTGGAATGGGTTTTGGTACTACCTTTCATCCGTGCGCAACCCGTTTTTCGGCAGTACTACAGTATCATGGCATAATATAATGTAGCGATAGAGCGCTGATTCTACCGCAACTATGCAGTATTAGTTGACTGGTTGTTTTGTTTATAGTAAACACCGAATTTCTTATTTCTCTACATTTTACGGACATCATTCAGCCGCCCAGATATTACTTCCTTAGAACCAATATCAGTCATAATAATATTATATACAAGTATCGGTCGCGCTAGCGCGCGACCAGTTGGGTATGGAAGAATTAAACAAATACAAAATATACTTCGTACAGAAATAACAATGATTTTGAAAAATATTTCAAGTACAGAAACCCAGCGAGGCCAGCTACGAAAATATTTCAACATGTAGAAATGGGACCAATTTTCAAGCTTTCCGGTTAAATTCGACCAGTGTTATAAAAACTGTGAAAGCCTCCACAATGTTTATTTTTGCATTGTTCACGGTTTGCCTCCACAATGTTTGCATTGTTCACGCTTCTTTTCACGTTTTTAATGTAACTTCATATTGCCGATCTAACGAACTGCAAACCTGAATATTTTGCACGCGACCGATAATATTAAACGGTGATTAAATGAATGGAGTAAGATCATTTACGCGATGCTCACAAAAATCATTTCAACCGATATTTTAGCTTAGGATTAATGAAAACTTGTGAGAAACAGTTAACGGTTGCCCAAGGTCTTTGGCATCTTTAGCTAATAATTGTAAGATTTTGAGCCGTTCAGTCGAGCTCTTGAGTATTTATAAAAATAAAATAAATACATATTTATTAGATTTTGAGGTTAGTGAATACCAAGCTACCACCAGTATCACAGAGCCGCCATGTGAGCGAATACGGTAAACGAGCCGCGGGCTGGCTTTTAGATATTTAGAAATTACATATAAAAAATTAGACAATTTATACCGTGAGATATTGAGGTAGTCAGATTTTTAGATATTTTTAAATTTCGAAACTTTGGAGGCTCAAGAAATTAGAGGTAAGGGCCCCTTTGCGCGAGCAGTCAAAATATTTAGAGATTCTTGAAATGTAAAAGCTTTGGAGCCGACTTTCGAAAAATTCATAGTTATTTTGAGGTATTCAAACAGATTTAAAAACATCTTAAAGGTTTCAAGAATTTAAAAAAATTATAAGTTTGATGGGGTTGGCAATTTTAAATAACTATAGTTTAGGTTGCTAAGTTGCGAAATTTGTATTTGCTCATTCGAGACGTTTCTAGAATTTACTGGAAATTTCTATGAACTTAAACGCTAAGTACTGAAAGTTTGAAAGGGTTTTTGAAAACGTTCTGGAAACCAAATTTTTTTCAAGCTGCAGGTAGGAAGCTTTAGAAGATGCTTGATTGTATAAAATAATCAAAAGCCTCATAAATGGAATCTCGAATTAGGAGATAATTTCAAAACGAACAACCTTTAAGTACTAATAACCTTTAAGTACTGCAACTTCTAAAAATTTTTTTTAGACCTTCTCCAAAACTTAAGATTTCTTTTAAGATGAAGGCAGGAACGTTTGCGCGATGCTCTATTTTATAAAATATCAACTTATTGAAAAATCAATCTTGATTTAGGAGATAATTTCCAAAAAATAAGGACGTAAGGATATATGAATCTATTGATATTTACTTTTTTATTCGGCAACAGCCAGTGCACGGATCGATACGCTTGCGCAGATTTACACTACTTAAATGATAAAATTTTAAACATTAAAAAACACCCAAAATCGTTAGAATCATTTGCGATCTTAGATCGTGCACTCGTGTTCCCAAAACAGCTGCAGCATTTCCTCTAACTACCGCTTTAAATCCTGCCTCAACAGGCCGTAGATCGAGGTTCTCCGGTTGGTTCATGGATCTTTCGGCCGGCAAATCGATCAACTCCGCAAACTGTTATTATATTGATGTAATTGTAAGAACGAAGCAAATGGTGGCGGAGTCAAAATGATGTGACAAAGATCGAACAAAAGTGATATGAAGGTGGTATGAGAATACAGGGAGGTAAAAAAGTAGTACCATTTGGTCTGAACATACCCTTCACGTTAGCAATGAACACCCGACTGCTTGCAGCTCATAACTACTGGCATCACGGTCGGAATTTATGTAAATCAGTTTAAAACGCACAGCATCAGTACAGTACTACTCGCAATTTATTCCAGTATCTTGTTGAGATGTTGTAGTGATGTTTGTCACTAATTATTCTGATTTGCTACGTGCTAAATCCAACTGTAAAATATCAGCTATGGAATCTAGAGAGCTTATTTATAATGTATGGACGAGCAGTCAAGTATGTCAGAGAATTTCTGTTCTGACAAAATTGTGATATGATCAAAAGTGGTTTGAATACGATAATTTTTTGATAAATTTGTCCAAAACAGACGAGTTAAAAAGCAGATTAACATTTTGTCAAAATAAAATTTTCTGTGTTAGTCTCGGGTGTTCATCGCACCTAATCGTGAAGAGGTATGTTCACAGCACCCAAATGTCCTCGTACATGGAGCCTTCACCTTAAAATTATTCCGCTCTGCAACTTACGGTCCAGGTCTGCGTCATCGGACAATGTAACTCAGATGTGGTTGCAGCTGAATACGGTTTTCGTATTATACTGCAGGCGTCACCATACTGTCTTGCTGCCCATATCAGTAAATTAATGCAAAATACTGCAATAGGAATGGACCATAACGTATTCTGTGCATTGCTTGGTAGCAGATCGAAGGACATGCAGCAACTGTCAGATGTCTTAGGTGCCCCGTTTAGCCAAGTTCCGGGAAGCAAAAGCGAACTGTAGACTATTAGATAATCTTATTAATATCAAATTACTTTTAATGTGGATAAAATATTTATATTAAAATAATATTATATCGAAATTATTTTAATACTCGAACGAAGTGCAGCGTCCTCTGTTTCAGAAGCAGTGCTTCCGTCGATTTTTTATCCGTTACGCCCAGTAAAGAAAGAATTTCCACAACTACAAGAAGACACTAAGTGGAAATTATTTTGTTGCTAAGTTAAAATTATAGGAAAAATGCACGTTGGCGTGCATTTGTGCGAACCGGGCACAGCATTTTCTGTTGAGTACAGCATGTATAATACACTTTAATAATTAATGCAAAACGACTAGCAACATAAACACTTCCATTTACTCTTTAAATGGCTTTCGTAACAACCTTTCGTAACAACCTTTCGTAACGACCTTTCGTAACGGACAGAAATCAACGAAAGTATTACTCTTGAAATAGAGGACCTTCGCTACGCTCCGGTCGATTAAGTACGTACTTATGCTTATTGTACTTGTGCGCTAGGAGTGCCACTGGTAGTAAATAAAAAAGGTATAACTCGTACAAACTAAAGCTGCTGCGCTCCGCTCAACGTTCATTTTTCCTAGAGTACAGTACTATCAATCAATTACGCGCCTACGCCGCGTAACAAGTTAATTCACAGACAAAATCAAGTTTAATTTAAAGACACCAGCTTATAAGAAATTGTTGCTTCGTTAAAATTAAAATGTTACACATCGATGCTTTCTGTTGCATTTAAACGGAAATTACAGAACTGCCCGAACTCCTGTTAATTACTGCTTTCAGAAATTAAGACCATATGAGATGGGCCTCGGTGCTAACAGGGTAGCTGAGACGTCGAATAAAAGAACCGCGCAAAGCGTCACAGTATCCACTGACCAAGCGGTCCACACCTACTGAATAACAGGAAACGTACGTGACCGCCGATATAATAATTATTATCAGGTCTGCTGAGTGAACGAAAGTCTACTCTGTAAGTAACGGGAAGGAAGCGTATTGCTGTAGTGTTAGCAGCGTAGACCAGATAAGAGCGGAACCGTTATCATTGCCCAACACAGCGCTAATACTTCAGCTGTCAAACGAACCGAACGTACAAAAGGTCAGACGTCTATCCATAATCTACCGACCAAGCCTACTGAATAAAGGGAACGATCTCCATTCCGTGAGAACATACATTACGAGTACCACCGCCCTTTGATCATTACTCGGTGATCGGAACAAGCTGGATTTAATGGCATTTACAGTTTTTCTGTATTTTAACTCTCTGACCAAAAGCCGAAGTAGTAATATTATCCCAAGCGAACCGCACTATAAGCTTTACAGAGTTCATGTCAGATTCACAGTGCACTTAAATTTGCTACCAATATACAGTAGTTTCGCGTGCTTCGAAAGAGAAGGCAAAAATAAACTTTCCTGGACGGCTCTCAAAAGTGCAAAACAGCAATGAGAAGGAAAATTTTAAAAAATGTTCACAGTCTAATCGACAGAAACAAAGCGAAGGTCTTCTATGTTCAAGAAAACAGGAATTTTGTCAGCCACGTCGGTCACGTCGGTCATGTCGGTCACGGCTCAATAATTTTGAATAAAAACATGGAAGAATAACACCCAGAAACATTAAATAAAAAATATTTTTTGCATAAAAAAATGAGTTTTTGAAGCAGTTTTAAATCAAACCCAGCCAAACATTTTATTATACTTCTTTTCCCGCTTCGCTTCGGTCTTTTAGTGCAGGCCAACAGCGGTGCACTTTCCTAGTTTTAACTAAATTTGCATCAATTTAAACTGTGTGGCCACAAGGGCCATTCTCTGGTTGGTGGGTAATAACTGGGTATTGCAGATACCGTTAAATTTCGATAGTACTGGGTTAGAACGGCAAACGCCGTAATCAAGCGGGCTCGCTTCGCTCGCCCGCGTTTCTAATATGTAGATGCTTAAAATTTGAATTTGTTTCGAAAATGCAACTTTTCGGAAACAGTTATTCTGAAACAGTCGAAATTCAGAAAGAGTTAGCCCACGATCAAAATATGTTTCCACGATTTATTAAAAAGCATTGGAGCAGATATTAGAAAATTAGCTAATTTCTTCGACTATTAGTTGTGCAACTAACATTTTATCTCACATAAAGTGAACCGATCTGACTGTTTCCTGATGACCGCTTAAACAGAGCTACCAAAAGTACCTAATCATTTAACGTAAAAACGCACACCACAACCGAGCTTAAAAAATAAATGAAGAGAACTAAGTATTTTCCCATTGAATTCCGCTTAACGTAAAATGTCTCTGCAAAATTTCCGCATGCATTCCGAACGAAAACTGAAAAATACCAAATACTTCCTTGACCACATGCTACGACAGCACAGCATTTTGCAGGCGAGAACTTCTACATATATTTTTGAAACATGACGATTGCTTTCACTGGTGCGTCCTTTCCGCTTACTGCTGAGCCTTGTAGTTTTTCAAATCTGCGTGGCCCGGTACACGGGTACCAAATTCGTGTACATGAACAAAAACTTTCACCTTCGCTCACTCCCAAACACATTTTTGCTTTGTTTTATGACATTTTGCAGCTAGATGATTCCTATACATTGGCGTAAAAACCGTTTGTGCGCGTAACATTAGGTTCGGGAGTTATGGCTGCAAGAAAATTCCATAAAGTTTAAATCTATTCGAGCGTACCAAAAGTCTCCTTATGTACCGATCTCCCTCAAATTTGGTACGTAAACGCACATACACATGAAGATTGTCTTTGTCGAACCACCTTTCTGACATTGTTTTCTCATTTTAAAATGAATTTACAAAAATTTGAAATTCTTTTTAAAATTTGAAAAAATGGTGCAACTCTGATTCGGTGTAAAAACAATCTTCATAGTGCTCATATTGCCATGCATTTATGTGCAAAATTTAAAGAAGATCGGTCGTTCCATAATGAGACTTTTGGTATAATGAGCATCTGAACTTTTCGGAATTTTTTTTGCGACCATAACCCCCGAACCGGATGTTGCGCGCACAACGGTTTTCACGCCAATGTATACAAATCATTCTAGCGGCAGAATGTCATAAAACAAAGTAGAAATGTGTTTGGGAGTGCTCGAAAGTAAAAGTTTTCGCATGTACGCAAATTTAGTATCGTGTACCGGGCCACTTCCATTAATATCATTGCGTTACTAACTGAATGCAATAATATTGTTGAATGAAGGTTGAATGCTATGCAACCTTTGTTATTGGCCATTTCGGGCCAAAGATGGGCTGAACATCAATAAAATTAATGCAGTTTTATTACAAGCGACGAATGAAATTCTCTGGGTGGGAAAAATGTGGTGTTTGACAGAGTTTTTGATGGCATGTTGGAAGTGTACTGAGTGTGACACTGAAGGAGGTTAGCAAAGTTGCTACCGGACCGAATACCGGACTACCACGTCAGTCTTGCGCGTTATAAATCCGAGAAGATATGTACGCCTGATATTTTAGTGCATGCCGGTGCCATTGCGCAATGTGGACAGATGTGCATATCTCTTTACGTCAGCACTTTTAATATAAGCATCACGGTAACGACATTGAAGTCCTAATTGTACAGTACATAAGTGCCACACCATACGATAACGACCTTGCTATAATTCGTCGGTTTATGCGTATTAGAATGGCAAGGTTATGTGACAGATTCCAGGCGGTAGCCGAATCGTAGACCAGTCTAGCTGCAGAAGTACGTATACAGAACGACTGACTTGTGAGATCAGTCGTAGACTCGGAGTGTACAGGTCTGAAAGAGGCTACGAGCATGGCAAATTAAATTTGAGAAATGTGTTTGGGAGGCTGGTATTTAGTTTGCCATGGTACCGTATAACAAATTATATACAATAGAAGTACATATTGCCGTATGCGATCTTTAATATGTGTCATCACCTGAGCTTCCCCGGACCGCGTAATTCTGATGATAGATCCATAGTAAAATGATAAAAATTACAAGTACTTGGTTGTTAAAAAAAACATCTTCATGTAAAAACTAATGACCGCAACACAGCACGCAGTGTAGCCTGTGTATACTTCACAATTAACGTGCCGGTAATTTTGTTACAAAAATCGGTTGAAAAGCTGAAATACTCGTATCAGTCAGTATTTGCTAACAACGCCAGTAAATTTAGTTCATGCAGGAATCAGCATGGATAATGTAATTGGTGTTTATAAGTACCCCCTCCCACCCACGTTTATTATTGGATATTCGCGTTTCGCTTCTGGTGACAACACCGGTTTAACTGACAGTATTCTCAGGAAATCTCAGCAAAGTGGCAGAGGCAACTCAAATTAAACCGTTAGCCCTGCTGGTGAACAGGACAATCATAAGACACAGTACTTACACAACGACAGTTTGGCTGACATCATGGCGTTTCGGCATACCAGTAGTTAGGTCTCTCGTTCACCCAATGGACTCTGTGCACTGGGCAGTAGTGACACAGCTCGGTCACGGGTATTCCTACTTCGCGGACATGGACGGACGTGGACGGACGGACGGACGGACGGCTGGACAGGACGGACATTGGATGGACGAGGACAAAATGGAGGACGGACACTGGATGGTCAAGGACATGGACAGTGGACGTGTGGTGGGCAGATACGTACGAATCTTAATTTTTCTTATTTGCGATTTGAACTACAAAGGACATACCAAGTTTTTCCCCATGTTGCCGGGTTGCCATTTGGAGTTAAACAACAACGATACATTGTTTTTTTTAAGAACGTATTGTCCGAGTTATCTAAGAGCCAATGAACTTTAACTATTAATGAAGAACTAGCCTAACAAAAGATCGCGAAGCCGGTGCTATTTCGATCCGACTAACCGCAGTATTCCCTCAAAAATCAGTTCTTTCACTGCCACTTCTCTCCTCATCAACTCTTTTTAATATATTTAGTGATATTTAGTGCAAATAGTGTACTCGTACAATGTGTCTATCTGTCGGTATATCTGTAACTACGCCATGTATGTAAGTTTATAATGTAAAAGGTACCAATAATACTAAAGACTACTGCTCACAAGCCAAATGGAACAATACTTGCAGTTGTTAGCAAGACTTTTATCATTGTTCACCTGCACAACCGGAAATAGCCATAAGACCGGTTTCACTATTGTTTATCGATCTTTATTTTGAATCGTTCATCTAGTATGGTCGTCGACGAACGGAAGCAAAATTAGTGAGATACATAATTTCGTCAATGATGCGCTAGTACGAGTACCCTGGGTACAATTGTACTTACTAGTAGGTGTAAGTGTCTATAATTACATTTATACGATATTTATATCTGCCGTATATTGCTGTACAACCACAACAATTATGTAAAAACAAATTTTAATATTGTTTCTTATTACTAATCCGTAATTCAGATAGACACAAGTCGTAGTATCAGTACTGTACAGTTATTGTGTACCGTACTATTGCGTCTGTTCTTGTACGAATAAATGCAGTACCCTACGTCGCTTCTTTAATTTTGAAAAAAGCCGCGGTAATATGCAAATGCCTAACTGAATATTTGCTTTCGTTTTAGATGAGGACTGCGCAAATTAATCCTCAACTAAACCGAGATGAGGACTGAGCAATCCTCTTTAGCAAACAAACTCCTAATGTTCACATAAAATGAACAGTCTCTCTACCTGAATAATTATTATGATGCTACGAATTTCTACAAGCAAGTGGAAATGTGTCGAAAACCAAATAATTTGCACGATATGATTGCAGGCACCGGCAAATTTGTAAGTAATAACCTTCATTGTGACCTCTGTTTATATACGAAAGCTATTTTGTTATGTTTTTGTAATTGATAGTTCATTGTCCGCTGCTTTGCTGACAGTGGAATTTGTTACATCACGCTGTACAAATTGATTAATTACGTGGTTAGCAATGTCCGTTCAGTGGTCGCACCCTTTAATCTTCCCAGTTTTAGTGGTGAAGGGGTCATCCATAATTGCTTAGCATTGCCAAAGAGAATGTAGTTTGTACGTTAAACTTAAAAATAAAATAATTTTTTGAGCAATGATTTTTAGAAAATGTTTGTTTCTAGTGCATAATTGCTTCTAAGAAGTACGGCAATATTCTGCACCGCTCCATGAAGAGCGAATTTCCAAATTTACGTTAGCGTTGTATGATTGTGATGAATGGTGATGATCTTGTGTTTATCAGGAGACGACTAAAATACGAGTAATTCATCTTGAGAATTTATTTTCTTTACGACGAATGCAGATTTGTATTTGCAGTGGTCGATATGAACGACAGAATAGTGGTCACGAAAACGGCAAACATGAGCACTACTACACTAACGGGCATAACGGAGTGGCAAAGCACGAGGAACACGAGGAATACCACCGGATCAGCGGCAGAACGCAGGTGCGCGATGCCGATACAAAGCCATGGACAATGTGCAAGTCAGCCCGACAAACGCGGTGAATGCGTGGAAACAGGGATTGCCGGTGCGCCCGCCGAGTGATGATGAGCATGAGCATGACGAAGACGCATGGAATGGTATGTCCGTTTTTTCCCGCGATTTAACGGGGCGAAGATTTTAGCGGCAAACGTTTCTTGTAGAACTTTATTATTTTCCTGAATTGTGTTAGAATTTATTGTATTTTCATTTCATATGGGTTTTGATTTCCGCGCTAGGGTTGAATAAAAATTTTGGCAGTAGAATTTTACTGAACAACTAAATTTTTACTATACCACTGAACCTTAACTAAATTTACCGAATTTTTTTATTGTTCTGCGAAATTGTGTTGAAAACTGGTAATTATTTTTATGCGGTTTTTTGATTTTGCAGAGCCGGAGAAAACAACGCATCCAGGCGTAACCAGTCCGACCCTGTCCAGCGCTACCCTCGTCAGAAATGTTATATAGTTTAATGATTACTTTTCAATTAGCCTTAGATATTACAGATTACCTCCTCTTTTATATAAAACTTACCAATATGAAACATTTAGATATGGATATCAGATACCATTTTGTATTTATTTTGGCATATACGACATAACAAGTTTTGCATAAAAAACCAGCATCCGAGACATACTTTCTCATGAAAACACCAACATAATTAAATACAAAAATAGATTTCGATAATGCGCCAGAAGCATAAACGGAAAACTGACAAGAATGATAGAAATTACAAACGAACCAGCATGGATAGCATTAGCGACTACTAAATGCACAAGTTAATTATCGCGACGATGGCAAGCACAATTGTGGATGTCGACATCCACGCACTTCTCGAAGGATTCGCGTCTGGCCAAGGACCGGGAGAGCAGTACTCCATCTGCCCTGCAAAACATTTAAATTTTAAACCATCAGCACGGTTGACTTATTTACTATATGATATTTTCAGCTGCACGATAACTGCATTCAAGTTTTACATGAACCCAACAGATGCTGCATTTCAGATCTACTGCATTCAAGTACGGTCATTCGCTATAGAAAAGCGCTGCGTGATAGGACTTTTAATACACCAGCAACAAAATTACTATGCATGGCGACATGCAATTTTCAAACAAAAAATCCTAAATTAAGAATTATTGTTTTTGTTAACAGAGCATTTTGCCAATAAAATAAAACGAATGGAAAAATCGACACTTTGATATAAAAATTCTGTATTGTCTTCACGAGCCAGCTGCAATGGTCAGGACAGTGCAGCAACAACGCATTAAATACATTATTTATTATTTTTTAAAAATTTATTATTTGGAAGAGATTCAAAAAAATGGCAAAAACAAATTTATGGAAAATTATGCTCTTTATATACGCACCGCCAATTACGCACTGACCGCCACTTTTGAAACAGGCATATCGACAAGCAATAAGCGACAAAAAAGACGTGCATGTCGACATGCAAATAAGCGATTAGAAAGATTTAAATCAACATAAATTTAATAAGTACGTTGAACTTGTCGCTGCTGCACTTTAAATACCTTATGAAAAATTCTTTAAAAAAGATCTAGTATCTGCTCGTTTTTTATGCTTAAGGTAACAAAAAGGACTAATATTCCCCTTAAAGCGAAATTCGTTTTATTGTTTTGTATCTAAAAATAGCGCTCCACTACACAACTGGTTTACCTGTTGCTTTACTGCATGTCTTCATGCACATTTGTCCAGCTGAGCACTGCCTCCTGAGGATCTGGAAATAAAAGCGCACAGAATATTTCGACACGTACTATCTTTTTGATGCGTAAATTGGAAACTATTCGATCAGCTCTTACCCTAGAACTAGTCCAAAATTGCTGTGGGTCCTCGCAGCATTGCAGGCTGGATTGGAGGTCGCACTTTCTTCCACAAACATGCCGTGCGTCACAGTTCCACGCATAATAATCAACACTAGCAGTGTTTGTATTAATGTTTTAGAACGAAATCTGACTGTCGACAGCCACCAAACAAAACAACGTCAAAGATCCAAACAAAATTCTAAGAAATCGTTTTGAAAGCTGTTATAAAACAGTCGAGAAATCCCGTTTCCGAAACTAGCTGGCAAAATCAAATTGGGCGCAACGGCGCTGAACGTAAACTAGTGGTGAACAATGAAACTGCTCCACAGCCAATCATGAGCAGCATAAAAGGAGCTTTTAGTGACCATAGTCTGTAGCCAAAGTACTGAAGCAACCCCGCGTGCAGTTTCACACATTCGAGCGATGCCATTAACGCTTTGCCTCCAAATTGTCACGTTAGCGCCGTTTGATTTGAGAAATTTTTTCATTTTTGCAATTTTTCTTTTTGAGAACAATTCTTGACAGACGACCGATCCTTTAAAGGATCGATTTTTGTTTTTGCATAGAAATTGTGATTTTGATAACAAATTACATAACAAGGTTTCGTAGAAGAACTTTAATGCTCTGTATAACGGCGACACAGATTTGAAAAGATTTTGAGGTTTAAAAAGACGATCAATGTCGGTCGGCCGACAAAGGTTAAATGAAATATCTTGATGTTGGCACTGTTATAATATGCCTTTAGCAGTGATAACTTTAATCTGATTAACAAGCAGCGATTTTTGGAGAAGGTATTCTTGGGAATACAGGAAACATTCAATTCTATAGAAAAAAATCGGCTCTATTAAGTACTATTTTTTGCAACGGGGTAAGTATTGTCATTTTTTGGTAATAACGATTTAAATTTAGTATTGCAGAACGTTCGCGCGCACATGGAAAATACCGCCCATGTGCTTGTGAAGATACCGATCTTCGCCAGCGCTGATCGACGCGGACACGAGTTTCGAATAAATTTTGTAACTTCGATACGTTCTCATATTGATATAAATCATTACATAGGATCTGCTGCTAAAATCATGCCGTCGGCACATTTTATGATAAACGTCTTAACATCTGAGGTATGTTGATACGGTTTATAACAAACTTTTTGACGAGGGCTAGCAGTTCCGGCCAGAATCAGGGGCTGCAGGCGCGGGTTTTAGTTGCTGTTATTCACGGTTTCGAAGGTGTGAGGCTGACGATTGTGCTGTTAATTGCAGCTGATGAAACGGAAATTTCTTTTGATCCTGGCGATATCATTACGCAAGTCGACAAAATCGATCCAGGTAAAAATTTCACATTTTTTTGGATATGTTGAGTTGTGTACGAGATTTTCGGAGGATTTGCTTTTCTTTCAAAATTGTATTAAAAAATATCAATTTATTTATTGTTGTTAAAAATTTTAATATAATTTGTCGTTAAATTTTTTAGTATTCTTTTTTTACTAAATTTTGGTTTTCCGGTTTTTTCGTTATTTCCTTTTATTCAAATTGCAGTAAAAAGTTTTGGATTTGTTCCAGTGTGAAATCTGTGTCAGCAGTTTGTCTGTTGTCAGTTAATTTGATAGTATTAAGTTTTACTGGATTTCGGGTTTTTGTATAGGTTGGTATCAAGGATTGGCACCCAGTGGCCAGTACGGATTATTCCCGGCGAATAATGTGGAAATGCTAACATAGATTTACGTCAACTGGCTTCGTCATAGTCACTATTATGCGGCTTTTGCGCTATATTTCGCCGGATTCATCTTGGACCTTCTTTTTTGATTTGTTCCTGTGCCTCGTTTTGATTTTGGGACCATGTTTTTTTGCTTGTTTGCACTTTGACGTTTAGAACGTTATGCGACAGGATTTGCGTGTGCTTCTGGCAGTTCTTGTCACGGATTTACATTTGGCTTCAATAATTTAAACATTTTTTTCGGCCTTTATTCACCAGTTTTGATGTGTACATTGCCATTTTTTACTTTTTTATCCCTGCGCTGAACACGCGGTTGCTGGTTGTGCGTGGAGGATTTGTTTGGTTTGGAATGACTTTTTGGTGTGATTTGTATTTTGTAGAAAACAAATTTGGCAGGCTTGCATGGCAGCTTTTGCTGGGAAATCTTTTGCAGATGTTTTGATTGAGCGAGTTCGTAATAAATGGAAAGAAACTACATACATGTATAAGAATTGAAGGTTGTTCCGATAACGTACACCCAAACACAATATGACTGGCATAAGATGATAAAATTACTTTCAGTAATCACATTCACATTAAAAAATTAGTAATCACATTCATTCTGTAACTTATGAAAGTTTCCCGGCATATTTCTAATACCCACAAATAAATATGATCAAAACTTAATCGTTTCTCTTATACGCGTTAATTAGTTTTCAGCTACACACGTTTTCTAAGTGTACATGGCTGTTTCCGTAGCCGCTATAAAGCCATTTTTTAACAACTTCTGCCTGCCTGTTCTGTGCGAACTGCTAACAAGAAGACTTTCGCGGAAGTCTGAACACCTTGTTCCGAAAGTTAATTGTAAAGAAACAATGACACGCTTGTCACGTACACGGCACTTGACGAATTATGAGCTGTTCGTATTGTACATTGTGGTGGATCTGGCCACTCGTTTACCATACTTACGGCAATTAGTCGTTGTATTTCATTATTAATAATGACAATCAAAATGGCAGCACAAATTGGCAACCCGGCAACATGGAGATCTAATGCTAGATCCAACTGTGATCCAGATACGGCGACCTAAACGGAATAGATCCCGTGGAGCGAGCAATGCGATATGTATTGCGAGCTATGCGGAAACGCAAGACGTCGCACCGCTAATTGCTAACTTTAATAATATTGAAAGTTCCGACAACAGAAAATCAATACTGATCGGCACAGCTCGATCGTCAATCGTGGAGCCAAATTCAAAGTGTGCAGCACGTGCTATGCCGCGCCCACTGACACAACTTAAGCCAATCAGAGCGAGACACAACACAGACCGTAATCCAAAGGCGTAGCGCCTAGCGCCACGGACGTGAACGCTAGTGAAGCCTCGTCTCACATGCCTCTGGGGGATGCCGAGCTCCGTTGAGGCTGGACACACTCCCGAATCCACGAAAAGACGGTCGCCGGTGTCTGTGCATGCTCGAAAACATCTAATTCTCTTATTCCGTTTATCACATCAATTCCAAATACACAATGTGAATTAAAGAGATCTGTATCAAAATACTATTCCATATCAATTCTAATACAAAACAGATCAACAGTTAAAAGATCAACAAAAGTATTAATCAAATGTAGACTAGGATCCTCCATTTCTGACTCGTAAAGGTCACAGGTCCTGTCCACCGTTTTCAGCACTTTGGCTCATTCCGCTCTGTTGAGCAATCCCGCGCATATGTAAAGCGACTTCATCACAATCCACTTGAGAATCAGGTGCGTATCAATGTACGACTTTAGAAATACTGCTTCATCTTTGGAATAAGGTGCGTATCAATCGTACGACTTAAAAATGAGATCCAATAAAGGTCATGGAGGGACGTCAATAAAGACAAGCGTAGTTCGCTTCCTCCCTGGTAAAGGTCATCCTTTGTTGAGGTGATCCGGGATGTGCGACTCGTTTGGGTTAATGGTCCCAAAAGGTCATGCGACTTAAATTCTAATACGGTGACTCTCTTGGGCGGTAATAATCCCAAAGGTCATCCAACTTCTCTTCAAACTTCGATTAAAGGTCATGGAGGAACTTAGCCAATTATCTGCGGCCTTCAAGCATTTCTTTGCTTGCCTCCCTGGTAAAATTTTCAGGTTGACCTTTCCGTCGCACATCCAACTTCAATATGCCTCGAGCGGCCAGAGTGCCGGCAAGGTTTACCGTAACATCTCTGATGGGGCCGGCCAACTACCGCATCAAATTTACCCCATGAATTTCCACTTAACATCTTTCACTCTTGTTCGCCGCTTGTGGCCAGTCTTCGTCTCGAGAGATCCGGCTGAATTTCCGTAGTTTCTCTCGTTAAGTTCTGACACTGAATCGCTTAGAGATGGCCGGCATTGTTTACCGTAGCAACTCTAATGAGGCCGGCTAGCTGCCGCATTAAGTTCACCCCATTAAAATTCCACCTGTTGTCTTTCTCTTTTTCGCCGCTTGTAACCCTCTTTCGTATTCAAGAGATCCGGCTTGATTACCGTAGTTTCTCTTGTGAATTTATAACACTGAATCGCTTAGAGGGAGAGCCGGCTAACTGCCGCAACAACTCCATTGGGGCCGGCTTTAAAGACCGAATCAATTTCAACCCCAAAAACTTTCCACATGATTTCTTTCTTCTGATTCTGTGCTATAAATGCTGAAAACAACAATTACACGAATGCAGTTTAAGTTAACATGTTACGTGACCTTTATACTTAACCATGATATTCGCTTCTGATGACCTTTCGTGACCTTTTTCGTTAAATCATTAAGCTCAATTGCTTCATTCTAACGCGGTGACCTTTTACGTTTTGTCGTTTACGCCAGTTCAAGTGCTCCGTCGTTAATCAAACATTCAACAGAGTTTCTGATTTACTTCCCATCCTTTCCGATATTCAGTTTGAACATTTCAAAGTCAGACAGCCATGCAGTTTAAAAGGTCATTCAACGTCACTGCGTTTGTTCCGACGATAATATCCATGGCCGCATCAGTTATGGCCGCCCCCACGAATTTTTATTGTTGTGCCCCGGTAGTATGTACACCGGTATGTTTTTCGCTGGTATACCGCTAGCATCCGGTTTCTGGGGGGATAATGCCGAGTCCGTTGGGTCCATTTCCTGGCTCTCTGTTTCAACAATCTTCAACTTCGCCAACGATCCGGATGATGACTGGGCCGATTTCGGCTGATTATTCTTCTCTTCTTGCGGCAAGGTCTCGTGACTTTTCGGTTTCTCCGTTCAGGTAGCCTCTATCAAGGATTTCTGAAACACTTGACGCGCCGAATCGGTTTCCGCATCTGCTGGCGCTTTTTCCATGGGGAGCATGCCCTTTTCCTTCTCCCCTTCTTCCGACATTTCATGGTCTTTCAGTTGTTCCGTAGACGCGGAACTCTCTTGACCTTTAGGTTGCGCTTCCTCTTTCACGGTTCCAGACGTCTCTTGATCTTTAGACTGTTCGTCTTTTTCTGACCAAGTCCCGTGACCTTTCAGTTGGTCTGTCACTTGACGTTTCAGTTGACACTTGGTTCACTTGACATTTGACCTTTAAGTTTATTTGCGCTTGACCTTTGGTTCGTTAGTCACTTGACCTTATGGTTTTCGGTGATCCGACTTCACAATCTCATCTGATGACCTTTTATTTTTGCTGATCTAGATCTTTCGTGACCTTTTGGCTGTTCCATTTGGATTTCTGCCGGAGTCTCTTAACCTTTTGATTTACCTTCTTCCGGTTTTGCTTCAATCGACGTTTGCACATCATTTTGTACTTCAGTCAGAGTTCGATGACCTTTCGATTGGACGATAATTTCTGAAGATTCCGGACTTTCGTGACCTTTTTGTTGTTTCATTTGAATTTCGGTCGGAGTATCTCGACTTTTCGATGACCTTTCGCTTCTCTCGTATGATTCAGTCCGAGTCTGATGACCTTTCGACTGGAGGACCTTTCTGTTGACTTTTCATCCATGATGACCTTTCTGACGTCTGTTTCGATGACCTTTTAACGTTTTTGATGACTTTTCGTCAGAGTTTGGTGACCTTTCGACTAACATCGAACACGATAACGATTAGCAGGTTTGTGGCGTATGACCTTTACACCTTCCCAACTCCTATTTTTAGTGAAGTAAAAACCCCTTATTCGTATTTATGTGGGTTAATTTTCTTTGCGTCCTTTAGTTATCCGATCAAGGAGTTCTTTGTCGGCCGCATCTTCAACTTCACCTTTCTGGGTCAACAATTCTGTAGGAGTCAGTTTCTTTTTCTTCTGTTTGACCTTTCGGTCATCGATTGCTTTTGCTATGTCGCGGCCCAATTGTACAGCTTTCGATTTGACCGCTTCTATCTCCTCTTTTCTTTTTCTTATGAGGTCATTCTCATTGCCGGTAGCAGTGCGTGGTTCGAAAAAGTTCGGATCGCGCTCTGATATCTCGGCGCCTGTCTGCTGTTTCAAAAGGTCGTCGGTGTCTCTGGTAGCAGTGCGTGGTTCAAAAGAGTCCTGCTACTTTAGAACCTGATTCGGTCTCCTTTTCCAGTGACCTTTCTGCCAAATTTCCAGCTTCTGCGTTTAACTTAATTGTAACTGCTGTTTCGAAATCTTTATCCTCTTTCCTCGGTCTCCCTCTCTTCTTTTTTGGCTTATCTCCGCTTGTGTCAGGTAACAGAGAGCGTGGTTCGAAAATTTGACTGGTACCATTTTTCGGAGCACGCTCGGCTTCACTGAGTTCATCTTCTTCCGACTTTTCTTTTTCGGATAGCAGAGGTGGTTCGAAAAATGATTTGCGTTGGGAATTCAAATCATTTTGAGGGCTTCGCTCTGATTCCATCTCTTTTTGAGGATCGCCTTCCAGCTTTTCATCAGGCAATGGTGGATGCCATGATTTCAGGCGGTCGATTGAGACGACCTTTAAGTCCGCTTCCTTCTTTGGGTTCTGTTCGATAACCTCTGCTTCGTTTACTCGTGGAAAGCTAAGGATTTTCCACACTTTATCATATTTTGCTTTAAAGTCGGACTGGTTTTCCTTCTTCCCTTGTTTCGTATCCGTCGGGAGACGTATGAGTACCAAGTCGCCTACTTTAAAATTCGGTTCCGATTTCCTCTTGTTGTAAATTTCCGCATTCTTTTCGTAAGCGTCTTTGATGTTGCATCTCGCCACTTCCTCAGCAAAGGTCAAATTCTTTTTCATAGTCTCAACCCATTCGTCCGGAGTCCCATAATCATCCGGTATATTCGTTTTTGTTACAACATCTTCCGGCATTGTCATTTCTCTGCCGTGTAGCATATAATATGCCGAGTATCCGGTCGTTGCGTGTACAACTCTGTTCATCGCCGAAATGACGTATGGGAGGTACTTGTTGAACTTTCTTTCGTTTCCCGCTTTCAAGTATTGCGCCAAGCCATCTGCAATCGTCTGCATCTGTCTTTCAACTTGGCCGTGACCTTCTGGATGATACGCCGTTCCGAATGTGTGTTTGATCTTAAACACATTGGTGACCTTTGTCAGTACTTCAGCTGTAAAGTGCCGTCCGCGATCCGTGTGTAAGATATGCGGTGCTCCGTGTACCAATATCACGTGCTTTACGAACACTTTTGCAAACTCTTTGGCCGTTGCCGTCTTCATAGGTACTGCTATCACGTATTTCGTTAGCTGATCAATAAACACTGCGATATACTTGTATCCTCGTTTCTTCGTTGGTAACAACGGTCCTTTCAGATCCGCGTAGACTCGGAAGAATGGATGTCCCACTTCAATCTCCTGCAGTATTCCAGGTGGGCATTTTCTTGGCGTTTTGCGGAATTGACATCCTTGACATGCCAGTATGTAATTCTTTACATCGGTACTCATTCGATCCCAATAATAACGCAATCTTATTGCTGACAGTGTCTTTTCGAATCCCAAATGTCCTGCCGCTTTCTCGTCGTGCAATGCGTGGATTATCGCTCTTCGCATTGACAACGGTACCACATATGACCTTTCGAGTTTACCATTTTTATCCTTTACTCGGTATAGTATGCCGTTCCATAACTGGTAGTGCACTTCAAATTTCGATCTCGTTTCAGCATCTGGTAGATGTTCCAATTCATCTATTATCATTGCCAGATGGGGATCTTTCAACTGTTTATTGCGCAACTGCAAGTTCGAGTCGTCTTCCTCTTCCTCATCGCCTTGCAAGTTGACAATCCGGACTGTCGCCGTACTGAGTTCATTCCAATCTTTGATGACCTTACAGCGTGGTAATGGCTTATATCTCTATCTCACCTGTTTCGGGAAGCGCAACAGCTTTATCGGGCACTCGTTCAACGCCTGTGTCACTTTGTCCGTTTCTCAAAGGTCATCTCTATTTTCCGTTGCTTCATGAAGTCCCGTGACCTTTCCGTTTTGAGCCTCGGGTTCCGCTTCAAGTCCGGTGACCCTTAAGTCACTAACGTTCGGCAACCAACTTTTTACACGGTTCACGTTTACTTCTGGCTCAGCCGACTCATTCGCCGTAGCCGAGGTGACCTTTAAACGTTTCTCCCTCTGTTCCGCCATCTGCAGGAACAACTGTCCAATTTCGATTGCTGGTTATTTCGTGTCGAATTCTTTCTTGTAATCTTCAAAATTTGGAATTTCGTCGAATTCTTCTTCATGACACGTTGGCCCTTCGATCGGCGCTCTTGATAAGGCGTCCGCATTGTCACAATACTTTCCTGGCTTATACTCGATTTTGAACTGATGACCTTGCAGCGCCATTGCCCATCTCGTCAAACGCGGGTTCATTCCAACTTTATTCGTTTCCGACCTCAATAAGTTGGTCAGCGCCTGGTGATCCGTTCTTACGGTGAATTCCGCATAATCGATAAATGGCTTGAATTTTCTGACAGCAAACACTACTGCCAGACATTCCCATTCCGTTACACCGTAATTTCTCTCTGCTCAGTGTAAGACGCGACTCGCGTATGCGATAGGATGGCCATCTTGTGACAACACTGCTCCGATTCCTTCTTTACTCGCATTCAATAACGGTCGGTTTCGCGGGGTCAAATTTTGCCAATACTGGACCTTCACACAACAGTTGTTTCAAACTGTTGAACTCGTCTTCGTGCACTTTCGTCCAGTCTTTTTTCACTTGCTTATCTTGTCTCAACAGTTCGTACAAATGGCAAGTTTTTTGTGGATATCCCATTATGAACTTGCGGTAATAGTTCGCCAGTCCAAGGAATGACCTTAATTGCCGTTCAGTTTGAGGTCGTTTGAATTCGGATACTGCGGTGACCTTTTCAGGATCCATTCTGATTCCGTCTTCGCTGAGTATGTGACCCAGGAATCCCATTTCTCTCATTCCGAATTCACATTTCGTCGGTTTAATCGTGAATCCTGCTTCGACTAGGCTCATCAATACATTTCTCAAATTCTGCATGAAGATCGCCCAAGTTTTTCCGGCGAAAATCACGTCATCAATGTACCCGAAAACGCAACCGTTTCTTTTCGCTTTCGAAAGTACTTTATCCATGCACAATTGGAATGTTGCTGGTCCATTGCAGACTCCAAATGGCATTCTTTTAAACCGGTACATTCCATCTTGCGTTACAAAGGTCGTCTTGTTGATTGACGCTGGATCCATTGGGATCTGCCAGAATCCACTTTGCAGGTCCATTTTTCCGTAGTATTTATTACCTGCACACGCATCAAGTAATTCGTCCGGATTCGGTAACGGGTAATTGTTCTTTCTCGTTAACTTATTCAACATGATGTAGTTGACACAAAATCTGGTTCCCATCGTTCCGTCGCCGTTTTTCTTTACTGCTAACACGACTGGAAAACTCCACTCGGCATCCGACGGTTCAATCACATCTTGTGCCAACATCTCTTCTATATGCTTCGTAATGAATTCGCGGCCTGTCCAACTCGTTCTGGCCGGGTTACATTTAACTGGTTTCGCATCTCCCGTATCGATTACGTGAGTAACCCCTTTCACATCCCCATATGGTTTCTTGGACGTCGGTAGGACCTTTCAGAATTCCCAGAACGCGTTATACACGTCATTCTTCTGTTCCTCCGTTAGGTCAGGTCCTAATTTCAGATTTCCAATTATCTTTGTCAATTCGGCTTTCGTCGTATCATACACCTCTGGGTCTTCGAGTACGTTCTTTACTGTCCCAGCGTTGACCTTTACATTTTCCATATGTTCATACGGTTCCACGTAGCCAAGAAGTTGATTTTTCTTCACGATTTGGTATTTGCTACTGTGGTTCGCAATGACGATTTCGAAGTATTTTCCTCTGTGGTCCGTCACTCCTGCCAACGGTTGCACATAAGTTTCAACTTGTGGGACCGGTGTAAACATCAACTTGTTTTGGGCCGGTGCATATTTTCCCATCTTGACCTTTACCCGTGTGCAGTTTGACGGTTTCAGTTTGATTTGCTGGTCACTATAAACTTTAATCACATCTTTCGAAAGCCTTGCTTTCTCTATTCTGAGTCTTCTGACTTTTATCTCCTTTTCTTTCTCTTCGTTGACTTCGTCATCTTCATCCAAGTCCAGTAAGTCCTCTTGTTCTGAAAGGTCACTTACGCCTGAATCTTCCGAAGTCGTTGAGTTATCGCTTGAACTCGTCCATTCCGAGTCCGAATCGCTGCTCTCGTATTCTTGTGCAGCGGCTTGACCTTTATCAGCCTTTTCAAGTGGGCGCTCTTCAACTCCTTCATCATCTGATGAAAGGTCACTTTCATTCTCTCGCGAATCGCTAAGTTTTTTAGCTTTCGGTTTTTTGAGCAGAGGTTTGTCCGCTTCCTTTGCCTTTCGTCCATTTCGTACGACGATTCTGGGATGACTCCTTGCTACCCGTATTCTTGTTGGTGACCTTTCTGATTGATCGGAGTTTGACCTTTGTTCCTCCTGGTTTAACTTTTCCAGTTCGTCAATTTCTTCAAGACTCATTGATGGCTTTTCGGTCGACTCGACCGGCGGACATTCCTCACCGTTGTCGAGTGACCTTTCCCCGTTTTTTGCCTCAGTTACTGGGTTTTGTTGTTCATTCGATATCCTTTCCATCTCCATTTTAAACTTCTTCCACATCTCCCCTCTATCCGTTAACATCTGTGCGACGTTGAAGGCTGATGTGTGCGATTCTTCTGTCTCATTCGATCCTCCTTCAGCTATCTCTTTAGCTGGCTCTTCCTTCTCTGTTTCTTTTTGGGCCGCTTCATAACCTTTTGGTCGTTTGGGACCAACGAAGACACAATTTGCCATCAGCTCTTCGGTGACTCAGTCATCACTCGGAATCGTTTCATACATGAACCATGTATCACCGCCTCGTTCTGGGTATTCGACTCCATCTGGATCTGGTGCAAAGGTCACCTTTTTCTTCTCCATCAATCCCGGTAACCTTCTTTTCCGGGTTACTTGTAATTCGCGCATCTCCTTTGTGTCGAATATTGGAATCTCCGCTTCAAATTTCCTCCAGTATTTGTCGAATATCTCCCAGTTAATTCTGTTGCTCGCGTGTGCTGTAACCGATCGACGACGGGGTTTTGCCGGGTATTTTAATGGGAAAACAATGATATACACAATGAATACAATGAATCAACAACGAAAAACACAATGATCTAACAACAAGCACAAACGCCCCAAACAAACCCCCAAACAGGAACATAAGAATATCCAATCAATGACCAACGTGGCACTGCAGCACTGATACGGAAACTGTAGAAAGGAAGGCAATGCTGGTAACAGACGACGCAAACTGCGCTCAAAATAATTCCAAAATCACGGTGACCGATTATAAAGCAGAGAAATGTGCATCAGCGCCAAATGTCAATTGACACACAATAGTAGGAATATAGAATAAATAAGTACAGAAACTGTACAAGTGACGAATCAGCAGGATTAAAATATACTGCACAACCATAAGAGAATTGGTCAGTTTTGGAAAGTAGGATTATACGGGAAACTTGATGATCGCAAAACCGTAAAATGACGAAAATTATCGTCATGACTTATCAATGAGCGATAACGCAAATTCAGACACAATGGATTCAGATACGGTGTGTGACAATGAAGAAACCGCAATGCGGGTTTCAGTAAAACACAGATGATATCCAGGGATATAGGCCAACAAAGAATTCAAATGGAACCAATCGCTGATTTCTGTAAGTGCAACATGGGAATATTTGTTCCCATACCGGTATTAACGGACGATAAATTAAACACTTCAGCTTCATTAATGAACCACGGAACACAACGTGGAAAATGTAGGAACTGCAGAAAGCGGCTCAGTGCCCCGGAATATATTTTCGGCATGGACACAGAAATGTGATGCTGGATTACATGTCTGAAGGTAAAATTCGAAGAACTAAATGGGAATAACGTTGGCGTGCGAGATCCGGTTTGGTGATCGGCATATCCACTGCTTTCCATCTCGTCCCATTGCGAATCAGCTAATCCGAGGCGTTAGATACAGTAGGATCAAAAAGAAATTTGAGAACACCAAAACGAATCGGATACGGTTAAGTCTCTGGGATGATAACGTAAAACGATCAAAAGTCATGTTTGATGTGAAAATCCACGGAAGCAATACAACACAAAATTAGCTGAGCAAAGATGCAAAGTAGTCAGAACGCAAACAACTGAAATCAGAATTTTTACGCACCCGGCAAGTTGCCGGACTGAAAGAACAGAGCAGCCGCTGACACGCTGGCAGTCGCAAGTGAAAAGTGGAAATATAATATATACTATAATATAATATATACTGTAATAGTTCGACGTTCGACGTGAATAGCCAATAGGCTCAATACATGGTGATGGACTGTATAAGCAGAATTATGGGACGCAAATAATATCTCGCGAACAAGACGAGAACGCACTTGATATCCAACAAATGTCCAGATCGATCAGCAGGATTAAAGAACAAAACTGTTTAATGACGAGAGAACTGGTCAATTTTAGAATTACGAATCACTGTATAAAGCGATTAGGAGAACCTTATGACTGTCATCAGGCGGCAAGTTACGTAACTGAACAGTATGGTCATCACTGAGAAATGAAGGGAACTGAGATGCAAGCAGAAAGCAATGCATATTGTACACCCGAATAAGAAGCCATCAAAGGGAACCGAAACGACAACAAAGGAATCATGATGCGGGTTTCCACTAAACACATGTGACCAACGGATATAAGCATTAAGCGATTATGAGGCATCAAGCGGAACCAAACGACAAAATCATTGAAACACAATGAGACACAATGAAATAAAATTAAACAGATAAGAACTGCGGTGCCGCCGAATATGCCGCCGAAACGTTTTCTGCGTAGACACGGAAATGTGATGCTGGTTAACGCATTTCACGGTAAAATCTGGAAATACTAACCAAAGGCCACCAGAAAATATTGGTAATAAGTATCCAACGATAAATACAAGACAGATATATTACGGACACACCGTTAATGGCACCAGTGAAATTAATTCAAGAGAGGCGTAAAAGAAAAAGAATAATACTGAATATGAACAGAGATGTAATAAATAACAGGAAAACGAAAACAGCGATAATAAAATACGATTATAGCAACAGTGGAAATGAGGATACAATAAATAACAGCAGTAACAATAAATGACAATGAATAACACATATAAGACTGCAAGAGTAAAGAGCGTGAACAAATGAATCCAGCAATATTCCAGACTGAAAGAACAGGGCAATCGCCCATGTGGTGGTAGTCTTAAATTTACTCCGATTTCGAATTATAGAGACACCGTTTACTGAAACTTCAATGAAGAGAACTTAAATAGAACGCTCTAAAGTAACAACAAGAGCAGGGATGTAAGGATAACAGAAATAAGGATATACAAACAATAAGAACCGGGATGCAACAAACAACAGGAATAGAAATAACAGGGAGAAAGAATAAGAATTGCAATAATTATCACACGGATAACAAATATCAGGGATGACAAATAGAGAAATAAATAACAGGGTAACGAAGATAAAAATAATTGGGATAACAATGGGGATAACAATAACAGGACGAATAAAAATTATAACAACAAACAATCGTAAAACGGGAAGATAATACAGCAATTATAACAATAACGATCATAACCACAGCAAGAGCAACGGTACATAATAATAACAATAGTGTTTTAAATAAAAATAAGAAGGGTAAAATAATAATAACTTTAATATTACCAACAACAAACAATGATAAAATAATAATAATAATAATACATAAATAATATATATAAAAATAAGGTAAAATTTTGTACACAAATATCAAATATGTATAAGATAAAGTATGCATACAATACAATAGAATACAATGCAGTAATAAAATGTAATAATACATCATAATGTAGTACAGTTTAATAATACAATATAATAATACGATAAAATAACACAATACAATAATATATATTATAATACATATACCAATAATACTGTATTATATATTATAATACACATAACAATATTTACACGCACAATAGGTGCACAATATACACAATAAATTGTCAATAATAAATATGATACTGAAGTCAATAAATAACAAAATATACGATACTATAAAATATATTAATAATAAAACATAATATATCATAAAATCTATCAATAATTTGTTTGACATACCTTTTATTAGAAATGTAAAACCATACACGGTATGTAATAATAGTATGACAGATCTATACATATTAAGATCAATCCTTGAAGATTGTGATATAATGATACAAGCAATATAATAATAATATGACAATGATATTGATAATATTATATATAATAACAATATATATAACCAATATTAATGATGATGTATATAATAATAATATTTATAATCATAATAACCAATAATAAAATTTATGTTGTATTACATATCACAAATATGTAAGCCTACAACATGTATACAATATAAAAATAATTAATATATATACTAATATCTATGTACAAATATAAAATCTATGTAATAGATCAGGAGCACACACAAGCTCATTATTATATAAAGAATGACCTAACAAATGTTGACGTGCAGAGATATGGCCGTCCACGTTCTAGAATGGTAGCCAGAATGCAAGCAAATGAAGTTAGGCGTTTTGTACCCGGCAAGATGCCGGGCTGAAAAGGCTGGCAACCGCCAATATGGTGATAGTCACAAATAAAAAGCAAATATATTATGCAAAATGGAAATTATTACTAATCCTCGATAAAGAAAACGTAAATAGGGACCTCCAAAAATTGATGTACGAAACACAAGCGGCTATAAACAAATCATGAGAGACACGACGTAATAATTGTAGACAAGATATGCCGCGGACGAGATTACGCCATAACATAATGCAGGAGCATATGGCAGTAGCAGATACACTAAAGCACAGCAACATGGAATTTCTTCCAGAAATTTTTACAAATCAACCACTTGGTGAAAATCTTTGCAAATGAACACTGAGATGTAAAGCTGCTAAAGGCAGCATGAAACCAGAGCAATCTCAAGGAATACCATCGGACCACCCAGATGGCCAGCAATAAATCTCAACCGCGACAGCACATTAATGTCAAAGGCGAGACAAAATCATGCCGCTCGCCATAATTAACATTCATTATCTCCGATAATTCCTTTTATCGTCTTTGAGTGCTTTACAGAATACCACCACCGATTCGTATACCGTGTACAAGTCCTGTTGGGAATATAATTGTTCTTCCTTGACCTTTGTACATGTGGTTTATGCGGAAGT